>NC_141104.1:10542300-10709800 GCF_041138505.1 Cibotium barometz | reverse complement strand
CACATTCTCATTCCTTCCCCACGATCTATTTTGTCTCTTGTTGGAGACCATCCAATGCTGATATCAAAACTCTTAATACCCTCTATAGGAACTTCCTTTGGAGTGGCAACTCAGATTCCTTCAAAATTTCCAAAGTTGCTTGGAACTATTGCACCCTCCCATAGTCAGAAGGTGGTTTGGGTTTGCCAAATGGATGATAATAGATTGATGCCTGATGACTTACATGCGGCGAATGAGGCAACGAACCAGTTATGAAAAATGTGCCAAAAAGTGACGATTGTCAGCAAATTAAGTGCAATGCTTTAATGTGTGGCTTAGCAATGATGTTGGCAAGATTCCCCTAAGAGGGTTTTGGCAATGGTGAAGAGGATATGAAGAATCAAGCTAGGAGATTTTTGGCCACAAATGGAAGGTATGGATAAGATGCTTAAAAATGAGATTAAGGTTAATGAGTCAGATTAGTGATGAGAAGAGTTAATTTGGACTAATTCTAAGCTCATGGAGAGGGTGGCTATGATACCATGTTAGAAAGATGAACCCTCACCATGCATGGCTATGGTGTGCTTAACCCTAATCACCATGAATAAGAAACACTAATCTTCTGGTGGGTGCAACCTAATTAACAACATAATGATGATAAAGAGATTATGCTAACTAAGCTTAAGACTCAAGCACAATTAGGTTACAAGATTGAGACTTGTACTCATAAAGAGGCTTGAGAGCTTACATCATGTCTCATTGCTTGAAATGGTTCCCTTTTATATGAGGAGGTACAATCTTGGGCTTGTACATCAATGTGGGATAAGTCTCCACTCTCTAGCTCACATGTCACTTCAAATCTCAACAATATATGTGTGTGTATACACATTCTCTCACTTGACGCTCGACAACAATGTCTTCTAACACATTTGTGCTCTTCTTTCATGAGGGTGGCCATATATGTGTGTGTGTGTGTGTGTGTGTGTGTGTGTTGTGTGTGTGTGTGTGTATACACATTCTCTCACTCAATGAGAGTGTCTTCTAGTACAAGTGTGCTCTTCTTTCACGAGGATGGCCATTGTTCATAAGATAAGTTTATGTTCTCTTGTTGGAAGTTGTTGAATGAAAGGTGACAAACAAGTGTGTGTGGTACTTGTAAGGAGATGATCTTTAAATTTCGAGTGTGTGTGTGTGTGTGTGTGTATGCATATGTATATATATGTATGTATGTACATATGTGTGTATGTGTGTGTGTGTGTGTGTGTATATATATATATATATGTATGTGTGTATGTGTGTATGTGTGTGCGTGTGGTGTATATATATATATATATATGTATGTATGTGTGTGTGTGTGTGTATATATATATATGTGTGTGTGTGTATATATATATATATATATACATATTTATGAATATGTATGTATATGCATATACATACATACACATATACATATTTATGCATATGTATATATATATATATATATATATATATATATATATATATGCATATGTATGTGTGTGTGTGTGTGTATATATGTATGAAAAAATGGTTGAGTATGAACCACTAACTCTACTTGAGCATATCTTAGAGTTTATCCCAGAACCAATCCTAGACCTAGTGAGGGAACCTTAGAGTTTTACAGGGTATATAAAGAACTAAGGACTCTCTTCCATGTCATCCAAAATGGTAGAGTTCATTAGGAATTTACACAATGACTTGAAATTTAGAATAATAAGAGGCATATATATACATGGGTGTATAATCTGTTATGGCTTTAGTGGAGTTGATTTCATCCTTCCTACTTTCTTCTTTTCTGCATACATTCCTACGAGGACTTCCTTGGTGTTGGCTATGAGCAAGTTAGCTTCCTCTAGATCCTCAAAGAGATCTTCCTGGTGGCCTTTGAGGAGGGCAGTGGTGCACTTGTGATATGGCTAAAAACCTTGGATAGGAGATATGGGTTTACCACTGTTGGTTGAGATGGGTGTAGAGATATGGGTTTACCACTTTGTTCTAATGTTGGTTAAGATAGGTGTAAAGCTCTTTGTGTAGATAATATGCCTAGTCATCCTTCAAGTAAATGTAGTTTTTTTGGAACTCGGTTATGTTAATCAGTTCTATTAGGCAAGAAAACCAGTCTAGTTTTTCATGACCGTGAATATCAAGAGATATTCACACCTCAAGGATGATAGCGCCTAATAGAGAAAAGTAGTTAGTTAGATTCACTGTTGGGCACAAATTATGTACTTTTGAATCAATTAGTTAAGCATAAAACCATACTGGTTTTTCACAATCATGAATAATCATGCCGAGAAATTATGAGGGTTAGTCACAGCTAAGTACAAAAGATGAATGAGTTAGATTGGCAAACATGTAAGCAGTTAACATGTAAGCAGTTAACATGGTGTTAAATAAGCATAACTTTTCACACGTGGAAAACCAGACCGTTGTTCTCAGCCGTGTGATGAATATACAAAGATATTTAAGTTAGAAAATTAGGTCTTTTTCTTACAGAGGGAAGCAGTTTAATGATAATGAATATGTTAAGAGAGGATGCTGTTTATAACAAATGCAAAGTGAAGGGTTGTTAAGGCATGAAAAACCAAAGTATCTTTTCAAGCGTGGTTTTCTGGAGAAAATCATGATGAAGAAATGTCAGTTTTATTGATGGATATGATGGTAGTAAGAATGTTAGAGTAGTTATAACCCTTTTAATGGGAGTTTTAGACCATGGTAAGTTAGGGTAAAAATATAGACATAGGATTTTCACGAGTGTGAAAATCTATGATTTTCATGCCAAAAATTAAGGGTTTAAGACTTTTAGGTGGTTCCCCCATATGCCCCCTTTTTGTAGTAGTCATGTCAATATGAAAGACCAGCGTGGTTTTTCACAGGTGTGAAAGGTGTGAAAAACTAGACTAGTTTTTCACGGCCACCTAATGTTTATTATGAGACTCTACGTGGGTAGTCTAGGGTTTTCCCAAGCATATCTATGGTGTGCTAAAGACTGATAACAATATATTGGGGAGGGTTTTCAATAAGGTGAGTGCTGTAGGGTTTCCTTTTAGTTCCTTGAGAAGGGCATGATGTGTGTGTGTTAAATATCATGATAAAAAAGGAGAGAAAGGCACATATGATATACATGTGGATGGATGACAGATGATGTGAAAATGATAGTGGTGGAGCTTAGGGATGACTATAGATAGGGCACACAACATCATTGCAATACGACCATCATAATGAAAAATAGGATGAAAAGATCATGGTGAGGACCCCTACCTTGCTATTGGGCAAGATACACAGCAATGATGGAGGCGACGAAAGCAATCAACATTTGTTACTACATTTGAAAGGAGAAACTAGATAACAAATCCAATAAGTGTATTATTTTGGATATGGTGCCAAACAATTGAATGTAAGGCTTATTAGATGTATAATCTAGACATCAAACAAGTTTTCTTTTATAGGGATGTTATATTCAACGAGGATTCCAATGACACAAATAAAGTTGTCAGTAATGATGATCAAGCTTTCATTCATAAAAAGATAAATTAGATGAATATATCAAAGAGGAATATTTTCCAGTCACCAACTCAACTGAGATTCTAGAAGACAACATTCATTCTTCATATTCTAAGGAGATCAAAGTCTTCCATCTAATAAATTGACTTACAATAATGTCTAAATGACCAATATCATGAAGATACACAAGCTAAAAAGGTATGAAGAAGTCAAAGAAAATGAAGATTAGGAAGAAGCTATGAATGAGGAATATAAGAGCATTCAAGCTAACAACACTTGTGAGCTGGTTAATTTACCTTTAAGTCCACTAATGGTAATAAGTGGATTTATTAGATGAACTAAAAAGTGATGGAAGTATCAACATATACAAAGCGACATTGGTAGCAAAAGATTTTTCCTCCCAGAAGGATGGCATTAACTACGAGGAAAACTTTACATTAACTGGTAAGCTTAACACTATCAAGTTGATTGTATCTCTTTTAGCACACTTTATTTGGCCGCCTCAATATCAAATGGACGTGAAAATAACCTTCTTATATGGGGATCTCAAATAAGAAGTGTACATGGATCAACTTGAAGGGTTTGTTATATCCAAAGTCAAGATGATAAATGTTAAAATAGACCCTTTATAGCTTGAAACAAGCTCCACAAGTCTAGTACTACAAGATTCATATACACTTAACATTCAAGGGTTTGTGAAAACATGTCAAATTCTAACCTGGATATCAAACAAGATAAGAAAGGTAGTCCCATCATTTTTATCCTATATGAGATGGCATTATTATCATAAGAAGTAATGATGAAATTATTATTTCTTGTGAATTCAAGGATTTCATCAATTTAAGGTTGGGGTTTAGAAATTATTATTTCTTGTGAATTCAAGGATTTCATCAATTTAAGGTTGGGGTTTAGAAATTTGGATGAAAAAACCATTCTTACTTAAATAAAAAATACCATAGATATTTTGAAAAGGTTTAGCCTGAAAGTACTCAACGCCCATTTCAATTCTAATGGAATTCAGTGTCAAGCTTGATAAGATAAATCCAACTCCAAATGTTGATGTAGCATTATATAGGTAACTTTCATACTACCTTGTGGCTTGCTATTTCTTAATTGAGCATTGTAATGCATATTCTTGTACTAACCTAGAGAGAGTCAAAGCCGCCTAAATGAATACTTCGCTATATCAAAGGAACTTTGAATCAAGTACTAATGAATGCACACAATGTAAGAATTTAAAGTTAGTTAGCTATGCACATAGTGATTGGGCTAGTGATAAAACTATCATAAAATTTAGGTTAGGACATTTCCTCTCACTCAGGATCAGGGTGATGATCTCATCTCTTGGAGTAGTAAGAAGCAATACAGAGCTGTCATCAATGTAGAGCATGCGAAACTATTTGGCTTAGACGAATTACAAGGAACATCGGTTAACACCCTATAGACTAACAATCAAAGTTCAATCAAACTGGCTAAATATTATTTTATAATCGAATAAAACACATAGAGATACAACATTTTATTAGTGATGATGAAAAATATGAAATAGAACTTATATATTGTCTAACCACTAAGCAAATGGCAAATATCTTGATAAAACCTCTTGGGGTAAAATCAAACAAGAGGAACTGAAAATCTTGCTTAGAATAAAGGAAAATCCACCACTCACATCATCAAGGATGATTATTGAAATATTTATAATGAATTAGTGGATTTCAACCTCAATAAATCAAAGGTAGAACATATTAAAGTGGACTTTCATGTTAGCACACTTGGCTAAATTGGTTTGTCCTTTTGTTGACTTTGCACCACCCACCTACATGGCAATCATATATTGTTGACTTGTGATAACTTCCCTTGATAGTTATATTATTGATAACTTTCCATGATAGTGGCACATGGAATTATCTTGACTTGGTATGGCTCCTACTCTCTACACAAGTGCTTCTATTCCACCTCCCCCACATGCCTCATGACTTTAGAACATCTTAATACATTGTTTGTTGATACATTTCTAGTTGTGTGTGAGAGCTACACCCTTCATATGTGTAACTTGTACTTGCAATTTTTTTAATATGAGAGATTATCTTCATTGGTTTCATTTGCAAATGATTGTAACATGCAATCTCTAGCTACGCACTCTATTAATTCATTTTAGGGTATGTGTGTCTGCATTGAGGAATGTATTGGTGTAGGTAAAAAGTCCTTAAGTGTAATTTTCACGGTTCAAAATCGAGAAAAATCGGTAGTGTACATTTTAGTTTAACGTGTACATTTTTCCAGTAAAAACTCGTAGAGCTTGAAGGTCATCCTTTTTTTAATTGGCTAGGAAAAAAGTTTATTTTTGATACTGGGTGTGTAGGCTTGCCATATATGAGGCGTGGGATTTTTGGGATTTCTATCCGGCCTCACATGGTGCTCTCGAGGTATGCTTGAACGCCCCGAATTCTTTGCATCTATATGGGAGTACTTTGAGGTGGAATAATGTGGCCTAGCCCGACCTCTCCTACCTTCGTTTAGATACAAGACAGCTTGTGATTTGCTTTCATTTGGTTTGTTTCTCAGTCTCATTTCCTTTGGTTTCATTTGGTTTGTTTCTCAGTCTCATTTCCTTTGGTTTCATTTGATCCATTGCTCACTTGTCGTCCCCCAGCCTGCGTTCTTCTTCTCCACAGTGCCCTCGGTCATGGAACTGCCGTCGTGAGCTCATCGCAACCCCCATCTATGCAGATGATCTCTTGCATACCCATTTCCGGCCTTGATTTCGCTCCTCCAACAGTAGGAAGAAGAGGTCGACATTAGGGTTTGCAGAGAGCTCCGTGAATAGAGAGTTTAGGGTTTTGATCAGAACCTTCAGCAGCACTATCCAAGCATTACAGGCCTTAATGAGCCTTCCCCCATGTTCATGGATAGCGACTACCGTCGCGTGGCCGATGGATCCACCATGGGCGATCCACCATGCCCATGGACATAGACCCGTCCCACTATGGCGGTTCTGTGTACAGCAGTGAGGGTTCCAACCATTTCACAGCTTCATCAATAGCCATGCTCATCCCTGACCGTCCCAAGGGTGCCTCCGGAGATCACAGCGGGATGCAGAACAAAAGTGCACCATCACCCACACATGCCCTCGGTGAGGATGCCCTTTCGATTGCCCTCATGGATGTCAGATACCCTACTGAGGGGCTCCAGGGCTATGATGAATGGACCATTGATCTGAGGCGGCTCAGCATGGGCCCAGCATTTGCTCAGGGTGCCTTTGGCCGGCTCTACAGGGGGACCTACAATGGTGAGGATATTGCAGTGAAGATCCTTGAAAGGCCTGAGAATAATCTGGAGAGAGCTCAGTTCCTGGAGAATCAGTTTTCCAAGGAGGTCTCCATGCTTGCAACGCTGCAACATGATAACGTGGTGCGCTTCATTGGTGCATGTAGAAAGCCTTTGGTGTGGTGCATTGCTACCGAGTATGCCAAAGGGGGTTCCCTGAGAATGTTTCTTGCCCGGAGGCGCATAATACCCTTGCGACTTGCCGTGAAATATGCTCTTGATGTCGCCCGAGGGATGGAATATCTGCACAGCTTCGGGGTCATCCATAGAGACTTGAAATCAGACAACCTGTTGATTGCTGACAAGTCAATAAAGATTGCGGATTTTGGAGTAGCAAGGATTGAGGTGCAGACTGAAGGCATGACTCCAGAAACAGGAACTTATCGTTGGATGGCACCGTAAGCACTCCTACTTCTCTTGCAACATGGTTGAAAGGGATAGAGTCTGCTTTAAAGAAATTTTGAAGTATTACTCACTTGTCATGTCTTGATCATGTCAAAACGTTTGTCTTTAATCAAATTTGATATCAAACATATGTCGCTAGTACTTACATGCCTCCACAATGACACATCCTTGCCCCCTCTTCTCCTTGCGATGATGTTATCTCAGCTCTTAAGGTTTTCTCTAGGCCAGTGAAAGGTTATTGGAAATGATTGGTCATACAATAGAGGAGGTGATGGGTGCAACATCGAGTTCCCTCCTCCAGATGAGGCTAGTATATACTTAAAATGAGGTTCCATTTGAGGTGTCTTATCGTTGAAAAGATGCAGGGGGGAGGAGAGCTTGAGCTCTTGCAAGCACTCACACACACTCACAAAACCCTAATAGAGAACACACAAGGTGAGAGGCTGAAAATCTTCTTCTTCTCTACTCTACACTCAACACACCATATACAAGAAATAAGAGTACACACAATATGAAAGGTACTCAACCAATACATACACGGGTTCTCTATAGTGTGAACCCGACTAAATGAGCTGGCGCTATAACTATGCCAGTCTCTAGAGTGGCTGTCACACAGCCTGTCATCCCACTGGCCGCATATCACCCAAGATCTCACCAACCATGCCAGTGGTGTAAGTGCGGGGCCTATCCCCCAGGCGGGTCATCAGTGTCCACCGCCTCACTAGAGCTCGATATCTCAACACTCCCCCTCGAGCTCAACTCCATCTCATGTACACCAAGTGAAGCCCTGAATCTGCGGAGCTTCTCTGTACCCAATGCTTTGGTGAAGATGTCAGCTACCTGATCCTATGTGCTGACATAAACAAGGTCAAGGTCTCCTGCCAAGACCTTCTCTCTGACGAAGTGGTAGTGGACCTCTATGTGCTTCGTACGAGCATGAAAGACTGGGTTTCTGGCCAACTGTATACTACTAATGTTGTCACAGAAAATGACAACTTGTCTATCCACTGATAGACCCACATCTGCAAGTAGCTTTCTCAACCAAGCTACCTCACATGCTGCCATAGCAGCTCCTCTGTACTCGGCCTCCGTACTCGATAGAGCAACCGTAGGCTGCTTCTTGCTGCTCCAAGTCACAGCAGCACTCCCCAAAGAAAACATGAATCCACTGGTAGATCTTCTGTCTGAGATACTACCAGCCCAATCAGCATCTGTGTACCCATGTACACATATCTCTGTCCCAGTCTCATAGAATAGTCCACAATGCAAAGTAGACCTCACATACCTCAGTATGCGTCTCACTGCATCCAAATGCGGTTTCCGTGGAACCTGCATAAACTGACTCACCAACCCAACAGCATAGCTCAAATCTGGTCTGGTGATCGTCATGTAGATCAAACTTCCTACTATGCTCCTGTACATAGTAGGATCCTCCAAGATCTCTCCTGAATCTGCACTCAACTTGCCATTCTGATCCAATGGCACAGAAATAGGCTTACAGCCTGTCATACCATACTTGGACAACATGTCCAAGCCATACTGTCTCTGCAGTAATCCAATACAATGTGGTGACCTAATCACCTCAATGCCCAAGAAATATCTGAGCTCCCCCAGATCCTTCATCTCAAACTTCTGTCTAAGCAAGATCTTTACATCAAAGATCTCTGCATCATGGTCCCCCGTAATGATCAAGTCATCTACATAGATGACAACAAGCACAACTCCTCTATCACCATGTCTCACATACAATGAGAAATCTGCATTGGCTACATGAAAGCCAATAGTGACAAGATACTCAGAAATCTTGTCAGACCATGCTCTTGGTGCTTGCTTTAAGCCATACAAGGCTTTCTTCAACCTGCAAACATGCTCGGGGTGACCCACATCCTCATAACCAGGTGGCTGCAACATATACACCTCTTCTTGCAAATCCCCATGCAAGAATGCATTCTTTACATCCATCTGATGTAAAGATCATTGCTTTGACGCAGCCACTGCTATCACAACTCTCACCGTTGCCATCTTGGCAACTGGGCTGAAAGTTTCCTCATAATCAATCCCATATGTCTGCGCATATCCTTTGGCTACCAATCTAGCCTTGTACCTGTTTATGCTTCCATCACTGTTATGTTTAACTTTGTACACCCACTTGCATCCAATGGCTTTCTTGCCTTCAGGCAATTGCACTAAATCCCAAGTTTCATTTCCATATAGTGCATCCATCTCCTCATCCATAGCTTTCTCCCAACACACATTTCCAACAGCCTCATCAATGCATGTGGGCTCTACAACCTGCACAACTTTTGCCATATATGCATAGTGATGTGCCACATAACCATCATATGTAAATCTCTGCACAGGGTTCTTCACTCTCCCTGATCTTCGCAGCTTTTCATTCATGGCCTCCATAGCCTTCTTTACACCAGGTGTTCTCATAGCTGGGATCCCAAGCTCCTCATCAAGACTCATATCTGAGCCACTAGACTCTCCATCAACATGAGAATGCCCTGCAGAAATGTCAGGCATACCAAGGGGCTCAACCACTTTCTCTTTTCCTTTACGTGATGTAGTAATCACATTTGCAGGGCTGGTATTATGACGCAGCCTGCCACTCCATGGTCTATCAACAGACCCACTAGATGAGGACTCTCCTGGTCCACTCAAAGACTGTGATTGCTGACCTGCATTCTGTGCAACCACACTTCCACTCAAATCAGTCCCAACAGCTTCTTTTTCAGCAGCATACCAGCTACTCATCTCATCAAAGACAACATCCCTGCTTACCCTCAACTCACGTGTAGCAGGGTTATAACACCTGTATCCCTTTTGCTCAAGGGAATATCCAATAAACACACATTTTTCAGCTTTCAGATCCAGCTTAGTTCTCAGCTCATCTGGCACATGCACATATGCAATGCATCCAAAGACTTTCAGATGAGACAAATCTGGTTTTCTGCCAGTAAACCAGATTTGTATACTGCTGCAGTTGGAGTCCTGTTCATGATGTATACTGCTGTAGAAACAGCCTCAGCCCAATAGCAATGCGGTATATTCTTCTCTTCCATCAATGCTCGCGCAATCTCAGCAATGTGCCTGTTTTTCCGCTCAGCAACTCCATTTCCAAAACCCTTTTTTCATAATTCCTAGTTTCATAATGAGAATCCTTGATCTCTCATCAGGGTAATCTACCCATCATTCAGTCTCATTGTCCAACTAGATTCTTGGTGAGTTCGATCAGGAAAAACTAGTTTAGTTTCGGTAGTCTATTCTTTGTGGATTAGAAACTGGAATTGGTCATGAAGTTTTTACTTGATTCAGATCCCCAAACATGGACAAGTAGGTTTATTGTCCATCCCTCTCGTAGTCTAACCAAATTCATTCGGTTTAGTTCTACAAGGATTCCCTTCAAATAAACATCTAGTTTTGGGTAAATATCCATTTAGTGATTTTACCAATTAAAATATCAAAAGATATTCCTTCTATCACATAATTTCTCAACCTTAATTCATTAGGTAGAATTATGGTGGAAATTCATCTTTTGACACTAAAATTTAATTCAAATCCATCTTTTCTTAATTATCATAAAAATTCTTCTTTTTGACTAAATATCATACCTTTTTTTTTTCTTTGAATAAACTTGAAATCCCTCTTTTTCTCATTTTAATGAGTGCAATCCGATTATCATAGGAATTTCTCTTTTACCATAATTTAAATCTATCTAAAATTATTTTTAAAAATTACATAAAAATATCCATTAATTTCATTAAGCTAAAAATTCCACTTTTCTCATTTAAACATTTGAATTCCAATATGGTGGGAATTCCTCTTTCATCATTTTAACTTATCTATGCAAAAAGATAAATTTAACTAAAATCTTTCTTTAATTTTTAAATAAAATATACATTATTTTAGTATCATAATTTATACATGGATTTCCATTGTCATGGGGATTACTCTTTTAACATAAAAATGGATTACTAGAAATTCCTCTTTTTCCTAATTTAACTATTTATGCATAAACATAAAAATTAATTTTTCATGATTATAATGAGAATCATTCAATTAATCTAGGATAATTAATCCTAGATTAATCATTCAGTTAATCTAGGATGATTAATCCTAGAATATGGTAGGAAGTCCTCTTTTCATATTATGAATGAAAATGATTTGTGTTAATTTTTCAAAAATTTTACCATAGCTCCACTACTATTACTAATAATTCTCAATTAATTTGAAAGCATAAAGTTTAGTAATATCCCTATGATTAGAATAACCATTAATTGGATCAATATCTAATTATGAGCTTGATTCTTAAATTCTCCATAAATTAAATAGCATAAAAGTATTAAAAAGCCACTTAATTGGCCTCAATTTGACAAGCATAGAAATTACTTTTAGATTAGAGAATTGCTTCATGAAGCTTCATTTGAATATAGAATAGATCATAGGAATGACCATTCTTTGGGGGGGGAGAGACATGCTTTTAAAAAAACATTATAATTTAAGCATAAATGAAAATTTATGTGTTTTATCGTTACCATTCATTAAACTTCAGTTGTATTCAAAAGCCATCCAATTAAATGCTTCTCAAGCTTGAGAGGGGTTGAGAAGAGAGAAACGTTTGGAGATTAAAGAAAAAGACCATAAACCACATTTTTCTTTCTAGATTGCTTGATTCTTTGATCAACGTAGAGGCCCCTAACCAATCAATTGGTTTGGTATGTTGATGAAGTCTCCAAGGAAGATTGAAGAGAGAGAGAAGCTCCAATGTCTTCAATTTGTAGAGGGTTTTTAGAGGATAATAGAAAATAAGCTTATCTTAGAGTAATACCAGCATAGTTTAGTTCACAGATGAGAATACAAAAGAATGATGATCTATTTATAGGTGAGGGAGGCCACTAGCTAAGTCCAACTGAGTTCTAGAATTTTCTAGCTTCAGTTTGGCTGAATTTGGACAAGTTTTGGACCAGTTTGGCTCCCTTTTTTATTTGGTTTGATCTAGGAGAGAGGAGAGATAAAAATATCCTATTACTTTTTAGTTTAAAACTCATTCACACATGTGAAATAGGTGCCTCCTTGAAGGGCCCCCTTCTCCTTACCAATGTGTCAAAAATGAATGATTACTCTAAAATATCTCTTTTTTTTATTAATACTTCATAATTTTTAACTAATAAATCTAGTACTTAGTCAACTCTTCATCTTATATGGGCATTTACTCATTTTTGGGTATTTTCTTTTATTTTTTGGGTTTATCTTATCCCAACACTTGGATTAATCTTATTGGTCCATAGGAATCTTAATCCAAAATTTTTAGAAAATCTTGACCCTTAGGCTAAGGTCTTCTAAATCATTTTTAATGAATTCCAATTGCACCTTGGAAAATCTATTTTGATTTTTTGTTTTAGGAAAATATTTTTTTGATATTTGTAGAATTTATTTATCCAAAAATATCCCAATATTGATTTACCACTCTCTAGAAATTTTTATCTCACTAGGCCAAACAAGGAAAAATAATTTTTTCTTGCATTCAGAAACATAGAATGATTACAAGGGATTGAAGTAGAGGCTTATTTGTTATTCAGGCTGAGGAGGAATCTTACAGCCATGGGTGGTAATAGCTAAGGCCCTCATAGAGGAGGTCGCACACTTGTGCATGGTAATGCTAGGATTGATGGTACATGGTGGGATGTAGTGTGAATGGTTCCCAACAAGTTTGAGTGGTGGCTTCACCTCTTCATTCTCATTTGATGATCTCATGGAAGGAGGTGTTGGCACACACTAAATGGAAGCCTTCAATTAGCGGGGCTGCAGTTGAATTCTATGGTGGCAGGTGAGGTGTTAGCTACTTCATGACTTTGGAGTGGCCTGACAAATTTGTTGAGTGGCCAAAATTTAATAGAATGGCTTGATTGGGACTAGTGAGAATCATGGATGCTTTGTTACCACATAAAGGCCACTTATTGTCTTTTTGGAAAATATGTCAATTTTTTAAGGTTCCACGTGGATATGTACAGTTATGGGAGCAAATGAGTCGAAATGCAAGCAAGAGTGGGCTATGGTGGATCAAATGCAAAGATCAACATGATTAGAAGGTGATTAGAAGATGATTAAGAAAAGATTAGTGCACAATTAATCTAATAGCTTAATGTGGGCATGGATACTCAAAAACTAGCAATTTCTCACTAAGCCAATGCCTCAATTTATAGGTTTTATATCCACAAGATGCCAAGCATCTAATCCCACTAATTGATCCTTGATTTGTGTCACCTCCCCTACATTGGGGATACCTTTTCCTAGAATCTTTCCACACCCCTATATTCACTCACGCTATCCTTGATTCTCTCATCAGTAGATTCTTCTCACCTTTTCACTACTACCCACTTGATTACAAACTCCTTTTTACAGTCTCTTGCTAACGGCTTGTTCCTGCACACACCCATTCACTTGCATATTTCAACACCTCCCCTCAAGTGAATAACTCTAGCATACCTGGACCCTATACCAAGTTTCCCTCTTACTTGGTAGCCTGCGAGACCAGTGCCTCAAGTCCCTAACTCATAGTCCTTGACACTCTCCTCTATGTGTCCAAGTCTACTACACAAGTGCCTGTGACCTTGACTAAAGTGCTCACTGGCAAGTTACATTGGGTTGGGGGGTTTCTCTCTCTTTCTCTCTCAGAAAAGATGTCCTTACTCCTTTTCCTTAGGAGTCTCCATGAAGTTTGCCGATGTCGATCCTTCTTCATTTGGTTTGTTGTAGCAGTCTCTAGCCATGTGTACTGGCTTCCCACAGTTGTGGCAAGTGAAGGTCCTTCCTCGTCCCCTCCCTCTTCCTTGTTCTCGTCCTCGTCCTCCTCCCCTCCCTCCCTCGTCCTCGTCCTCGTCCTCGTGCGAGGCCTCCTCGGGGTGTAGAATGCTTTCTCATTTCTATTCTTCCACTCATTCTCCCCAATCTCCTTTGGACATTCATCTCTTCCCTCGCCTAGCCCCCATAGATTCTTTCTCATGAGCAAATACATGGTCTTTGTTTGCCATGTATGGAACTTCTCCCTGTTAAATTTAGCTATTTCTTGTGCAGTGCTCATGATGATGTGAAGGGGGTCTTACCTCTCGATCCAATTCAAGATTCAAGAGCAATGTCTACCCTTTTACAACTCAAATCTGGTGTTTAAATGATGATTACACAACAGATTTACAAGCATGAATACACCAAAAATTGCATAAAGCCAAGGATAAATGATTTTGTACTGAATGGTTGGGATATCAAACCATCTCTGAAATGCAATCTAAAGTGATAGAGATCTGTATTAGATATCCAATGGTAAATTTGAGCCATCAATCATATCAAAATATAGTGATTAGTGCTAATTAATCATGGATTAGTGAAATAAATCCTTGTTTTGTGTGCAGAAAATAAAGTGTATAGGGAGGCCAGATTTGGTGCCTTAGAGTTCAAATGAGCTTAGATCCTTTCAAGGGCATCAATAGCTGCTAGTCTAGTAGAGGATCAAGCCAAGAAACAAAAGATTTAACCAAACATTAAATGCTTAATCTCTGTTTCACCAAAGTCATTTGTAGACTTGATGATGCAGAGCTTGATGCCACTTCCCCTTGAAGAATTTCTCAAATATGAGATCACCAGCACGTTCAACACACCCAAAAACCCTTCAGGCTACCTCCAATAGCTCCAATTCCAAGTAGTGAACATGAATTTGAAGTTTTTCTCAGAAAGATAGGCGCTCGCAAAATCGTAATTTTCGGTTGCTCCTCTCTACAATTTGACGATCTGAAGCAATAGGCTGATGCGTGGGCAAGGTAGCTATGTGTGCCTAAGAGCTTGTTGCCTAATGTTAAGGCTAGAGGGAGATCAAGCCCCTCTACCAGTTGGGGGTGTAGAGAGTTTGTTGAAAAAGACTAAAAAATATGATTAACTCCCAATCATGATTAGCAAGGTAATTTATTGCTTAAAAACTAGATGAGTCCTAAGCTATGGCTCTAATACCAAGTTGAAATGCAAGAAAGAGTGGGCTATGGTGCATCAAATGCAAATATCAACATGATTAGAAGGTGATTATAGAAGATGATTAAGATGATATTAGTGCACAATTAATCTAACAACTTAATGTAGGCACGGATACTCAAAAACCAGCAATTTCTCATTAGGCCAATGCCTCAATTTATAGGTTTTACATCCACAAGATGCCAAGCATTTAATCCCACTAATTTCTCCTCTTGATTTGTGCCACCTTCTAGGGAAACTTTTCCTAGAATCTTTCCTAGCATTTAATCCCACTAATTTCTCCTCTTGATTTGTGCCACCTTCCCTACATCTGGGGAAACTTTTCCTAGAATCTTTCCACACCCTATATTCACTCATGCTACCCTTGATTCTCTCATTAGTAGATTCTTCTCACATTTTCACTACTGCCCACTTGATTACAGACTCCCTTTTATAGTCTCCTGCTATCTAGGGCTTGTTCCTGTACACACCCATTCACTTGCATATTTCAACAAGGTGAGGGCAGGACTTACACCGTTTGGTGATATTCCTCTTGCTAGGGCTTGTTCCTGTACACACCCATTCACTTGCATATTTCAACAAGGTGAGGGCAGGACTTACACCGTTTGGTGATATTCCTCAGTTGGAGGATTAGCAACCTTGGTTAGATTGGGCATTTCAAAAGAGTACAACAAATCAAGTACCATATGATGGTGGAAGAAAAGCACTAGATCACTAAGAAGGTTAATAGGGTATGGAACATCAGGAAAAGTAGGGCCTGGTGGAAGGAAGTAATCTTACAGGGATTGGGGTCTAAGATTCCATATCAAGGGAAGGTGTTCCTATGGCGCATGCTAGTTAGAGGCCTGCCCCATTGGGGGACCAGTTTGTGAAAGCAACGGATTACTTCTGGTAATTGTGTGTTTTGTACTACATGCTTGGAAACATACCCGCATCTTTTCATCTCATGTCTGGTGTGGCAAAGAAGGTGTGGGATTTCCTTTCTCACATATGGATTCCGTTGACAGATAGTCCTATAAAGGTTAAAGATTGGATTTTTGGCAAGATTTCGAATGGGCTGGATAACCCAAAACATTCAATTTTCTTTCATTTTTTTGGGTGGACAGGTTTGTGGCATATCTGGTTAACTAGGAATGCCTTCATATTTGATGCAAAAGTTGGTATTACAACTCACATAGGTCGTATGAAAGGGATACTATTGTGGCAAGTCTCTTCCTTATGATCAGCTCATTTGGTGGAGAATGACATGACTATATAGTGAATGAGGGTATTCCGAACTACACCTGTGGTTCGGAGTATTTAGTGAGGGAAAGCTAGTACATCATATGGCAATAGCCATGTGGCCATTTGTAAAGTAATTTTTGGTAATATATCTTCTATTACAAAAAAAAGAGAGATGGCACAACACACAAGAGAGAAAGATTACACAACATAATGTTGAATGACTTATGAGCATATGACTTCCACCATGTACAATGCTTTCATAGACACCAAGGCCTTATGTTTTGACCCTAAATAAGAGGGTGTTCACATCACTAAGGGCACTTGACTAGACTCTAGAATAACTTTGAAATACCCAACAATGTTAAATCCCCCACCCAATGGCCTTAATCAAACTTCCCTACCCAATTTCTTCAATTTGGATTCCTATGTTGTAGAGGCTAAATCTTGTGCAAGTTTGCCAACTCAGCAACTTGCACATTTCTCTGCCACATCATCCTATCTCTCTTGTTTCCCATGTACCATAAGAAACTACTCTTAAGACATTAAGGTTTTAACCCTCAATTCAATTAAATCCTTTATTTATACCAATAATTTGCAGCATGACTCAACCTCCCAACTCAACGTTGCCTACCTCATGCGTGAACACTAACATGGAAATTCAAGTCCTTAATTGACTCTCTCCTTGTCAACTTGTCGATCTCAGCAGTATCACTCTATTGGCCCACTTTAGCTGGGTGGTTCTCATCTTTGCTACATACCATGCTTGAACTATGTGTTATACAACCTACAACCTAGTCCTAAGAAGAAATCTCACACACACATCTACATAGAGTTCTTGGACATGCTCATTGCATAATTAAAGTAACACACCCACAGATTTTCAAGGTGGTATTCACATAATTATCAAGCTCCTTAAGCTAGCTTTGTTATCAAGATGATTTACAATAAAGCAGCATGCAACTCTATTTTCTCTTTTTCTAAGACCTCTATCTCCCTGTTGGTGGATGGTAGTCGAGTCAACAAGGAAGTAGTTTGCGCTCTAGTGCCTTTCTTGAGATTTGGATAGGCGGTCTGCTATACTGGCTTGTTCCTAGTAGCAAGCTAGTAGCACTAGTATTTCCTACCTTTTTTCCAAGTGACTGGGTTCTACTTCCTATGGAACTTTGACTTACCACCTTCCTATTAAGTAAGACTCAATGAAAAGAGTAAAGTTGGTGGGTCCAGGATTCCCAGTTAGTAGTACACTTAGGAAGTGACTACTGACAATGAGGTTGATTTTGGTTGCTTTCACCTCTTCTATGTCTTCTACTCTTCTTAGTGGTGCTTTCCATTTCTTCACCTCCATACTTATGCCACTAGCATGGTTGGTGAGATTATGGTTGATATGTTGCTAGTAGTTCATAAACTATATGTGGTATCCACTTTGGTTTCTTAGAGTTATGTTGGAAAAGCATTTGCTCAATGCTCCACCCTTATCTTATTTCTAGGGGTGACGGATGTGATCTATTATGTAAGGATCTTATTAGAAGTAGACATTGTGGTGAGCACCTGGACACCCGACTCTGGATGGTGGGCCAAGTGTGGCCAAATGGTTAGGAGACAACTTATGTAGACTCGGCACTCTACCATGTAGGATGCATGCTTGTGTGGGCTGAGTGACTGCATTAGTGAGTGTTGGACAACAAACTGAGGGCATATTGTTCTCAAGTTATTGGGCTCATTTGAGGATCTAGACCATCTTGATGTCCATGGGAGCTATGAAAAGTTCCTAGGGGATTATGTTGTAGTCTAATATGGTCTCAATTGGTGGATGATATGGCCAGTTGGTTATTTTGGACCAAGTCGGCTCGATGTGGTTGACTCACGTCCATGTCAACCCTGGGTACTATATATAGACTAGTTTGGCAATCTTAAATCATCATCATATACATTTTGTTCAAGCACTCTTGTCAGTAAAACATGCTCCCGTCTACATCGCCATTAAATATAGGCTTATTTGGAGGACAAGGGTGGGCAGAGACACCACCAGTTTTTGCAAGCAGTTATATTTTTTACTCTCTATTTGTTTTTGCAATTTAATCATTTATATTGTGTTAATCCTGCTTATGTTATTGTGTATACTTACATGGGATTAGAACATAGGCTCTAGGCAAATCTTGTTTTGGCA
Source organism: Cibotium barometz (assembly GCF_041138505.1). Lineage (NCBI taxonomy): Eukaryota > Viridiplantae > Streptophyta > Polypodiopsida > Cyatheales > Cibotiaceae > Cibotium > Cibotium barometz. The sequence goes on along the minus strand of NC_141104.1, from coordinate 10,691,154 downwards.
CTTTGCTAGTTAAAGGCAAATTAGAAGAGATGACCCAACCTATAAATAATGTAGCTGCTTGTGCCCACCCTCTAGCTTTTGGTGATGGGATTTCGAAGCTAAAAGGGACAAATTACACTCTTTGGAAGTTCAAGATTAGGTCTATTCTTGATTAGTTGTGGAAAACCACAATAGAGGCTAATGGAAACCCAAGTCCAACAGACCATACTGCTAGATTCTGCTCTTGTCTTAGAGTGAAGGCAAAGGAATGAATTTAATCTATGTGTCATCATCACTAATGTTCTATCATAGCTTTTGAAGCATGGAAAGTTATAAAGGGAAAGTATGAGATGAGGAATCGAACAAGGATTTGAAACCTTGAGAATTAGCATGGCAAGTTATAAAGGGCCAGTTTGAGACAAGGAATCAGACAAGGATTTAAAACCTTGAAAATCAGCTCAGCAAAAAGGCATTATGATGGAGAAGTAACAAAGAAATTCATATCATGGATAGAGAACCTGTAAGATCTAATGGTAGAGCCGCAGTGGGATCACTAAGACCAATGAGGAACTGACTCATAGATGCATCAAAGTGTTTCCCCCAGTAGCTACTATGAGCTCATTGAACATGTAGGTGTGTAACTTGCCTTTTACTTTTGAGGAGTTAGACACAATTTTGGTGGAGGAGGAGATGTGATTCAAAGCTAGAGATGGTCATGATGGTGTATTCTCCCCAAATGCAAAGAAAGTTAGGGATCCGATAACCCCAATTCTTCTGAGAAGAAGAAAAAATCAAAGGCAAAGTGTTTCTACTACGACAAGCCTAATCATATGGTCAAATCATGTAGATTAAAGGAAGCACATGAAAATAATGACACTTTCAAGGAGTTTGGGAACATTGCTGAAAAAGTGGAATTAGAGCTGTTTGTGGCTATAGAAGACATATGTGCAAAGGAAAAAAATTCCTCAACATCTGATGGTTCATGGATCATGAATAGAGAAGCATCGCACCATATAACTATTCATAAGGGCTAGTATACCTCCCTTAATCTTGTGGGGGAGTCCATCCTGGTAGCGGTGGAGAACAATGCCAAATGTCGAGCCATGGATTCATGTACCATTTCTTTTGTTTCTAGCAATGGTGAGATACTAAGAATTTGTCCAATTTCCTTTATGTGCTGGACATAAGAGGCCATAGCTAACCGCCCGCCGTGACTTGAAGGTTCTCTTCGAAAAGGCAGTTACAATTGGCAATGCCATTGGGAAAAGAATCCAATGTGATAACTTATATAAGTTGTTGGCTTTTACAGCCCAAGCCAGTGTCGGGATAAGCAAGCTATGGCATGAGAGATTTAGGCATCTAAGCTTTGTAGTCTTATTAAAAATTTAAAATTCTGGGATCGTGTCACATCTACCATATTTTTTAGAGATGTGAGATGTGCATGAAGCTTGTATAATGGGCAAGTAGCATCAACATGCATTTCCACAAGAAAACAAGAATCATGCAAAGGCTCCTCTACTATAGCTTGTACATGTAGATCTCTGTGGTAAAATGCGAACCACTACATTGGGTGGTTCATCCTACTTCTTGTGTTACTATTGAAATTTATTAGGAAGATGTGGGTGCATTAGGTGGTTCATCCTACTTGTTACTAATCAATGACTTGAGTAGGAAGATGCATGTGTATTTTCTTCAAGATAAAGGCTGAAGCTTTTGGAAAATTCAAAATATGGCATAGCTTTATCGAGAATGAGACATCTAAAGAAGTTTTAAGAGATCAAGGAGGAGAATTCACATCAAGTGTGATTAATTCTTATTACAAGGAGCATGATATCAAGAGAGATTTGACGGTTCCTCATAATTTGTAATGAAATGGTGTTACAGAGCACAACGATTGCACAATTATGGAGATACCATGGAGTATGCTCAAAGGTTAAGGATTACATAATTATTTTTGGACCAAGGTAGTTAGCATTGATGTGCATATCTTTAATAGGAGTTACACAAAGGCAATGAAGGGCATAAAACCTTAAGGAGCTTATTTAGGTAAGAAACCCTCAATTATATATTTTAGGACATTTGGTTGTGACTATTTTGTGCATCCTATAGACTCATCTAGAACCAAGTGAAGGGCATGACACGTCAAGAAGCTTATTTAGGTAAGAAACCCTTTGCATATTTTACAAAGGTATTGAAAGGCTTGACATCTCAAGAAGCTTATTCAAGTAAGAAACCCCCAATTGCAGATTTTAAGACATTTGGTTGTTATTGTTTTATGCATGCTACATACTCATTTAAAACCAAGAGAAATTCCAAGAGCAAGAAGTGTATCTTCTTGGGGTACATTATAGAGTCAAAGGGTTACTGACTATACAACCTAGAGAGAGACAAAGAAGATAATCATTAACCATGATGTTGTGTTTGAGGAATAACCTCATTCAAGTGAAGGAGAAGACTTCCTCCACACTATCTTTCAATGAAGAAACACAACATCATTAACCATGATGTTGTGTTTGAGGAATAACCTCATTCAGGTGAAGGAGAAGACTTCCTCCACACTATCTTTCAATGAAGAAGTAGTGCAGTGATACAATCCACCAATGACAATAAGAGGTCAATTCATCAACAGATAATGATAAAGCAAATCTTGCAATGTCAAAGAAGGAACCATGTCCTAAATGGGTGAAGCAGCTTTTGCATGGGAAAGCTCCACTACAATCACAAAAAGCAAGCCTAGTTGTTCATAGATCTAATTGAATAGAGGAGAAAAATAGGGTCTCCACTCACATTGTCAATATAGCCTTGATGGCTAAGAAGATGAAAGTATAGGAGCCGACCAGCTCAAAGGAAGCATTAGCATATCCGAACTAGAGGGAGGGCATATCAGATTATGATTCAATTTTGGGAAACCGCCAAACTTGGGATCTTGTGGACCATCTTGTAAAACAAAAGGTTTGGCAAGACCAAGATAAATTCTAATGGTATGTTGGCAATTCTCATGGTGAAGGTTTTTGCACAGGTCTAAGGGTTTAACTTTCAAGAGACATTTTCCCCCACAGCTAGTTGACCATGATTTTGTACCCCCACTATTTATAACAATTTTAGCCTTGGTCACTCATGGAACGTGACCAGTATTGTAAATGGATGTGACATCAGCATTTTTGAATGGCCATCTCAAGAAGGAGGTTTATATGGTGCAACCATGTAGGTTTGAGATACTTCTGGTTGAGAAAAGAAAGTGTGCATATTGTACAAGCTGAAAACAGGCCCCTCAGGCATAGTACCAGTGGTGGTTAAATGCTTTATTTGAAGTATTAATCTTTCTAAAATATTATAAATATAAATTTATATATTTTCTCTGAGCAAGGTAAAATTATCCAATATGTGGACAACCTCACGAGACGAGGAACCATGAAGAAGGGCCGGCAAACACAAGAGATGTTGAGTTTAGACTTTGATACGATAAACCTTGGGCTTATGCATTTTGTTTGGGGATGGAGGTCTGGCAAGAGGAGTCACTCAAGACAAAGTTAATGTTCAAAGTGTTAATGCAAGAAACACCTTTTGAACCTACTCGGCAAATCCTGCCAGAGGCATATTCTAATGTTACTCCAACGAGGTAGCCTTATGTTCCATATCCTCTCTGAGCACCAAAGCCAGAATTAGAAGAGTTATTGCCCTTGGCTGGAGTGGGCACATTGTGGTCAAATGTGGCATGACATACAAAGCTGGCAAACCCACACTTGGTAGATCTACTTGAACTCAGAATTGTTACATTCATGATGATCAGTTACTGCTTTCGCAGGTGGAGAAAGGCAAATCCAGTCCATACACGAGGGGGAATACAGCCATTGTCTCACAGATGATGCCAACCCCAAATTGGAAGGTTCTGGTATACAGCCAGCATGGAGGAAAGAGTATCGGACTATTCCAGAATATAGTCATTAGTATATGTGTGCGCCACCAACACAGAGAGTGGACCCTTTGTATATGCTAGTCAAAAGAAGAAGGTGGACACCATTGAAGTTCCAAGAGGCAAAGCAAAGGGATTCACATGTCTGCTACACCTTTCCCTTTATTCTTACCAGCATTTATAGATATAGGACAGCAAAGGAAGCAATTTCTCACTTGGATACATGCATGGCGCCGTATCCCCAGACCCTGCCATTGTCACCAGTGTCCAATTTCTAAAATTGATCGTGGTCCTCATAGATCAACCTCAAGAAAGATATGATGGATATGATGTTGATCAACTATAATTCGACATGAATCAAGGCCCTAGTGATAGAGGCATGATCTTATATTAGCATTGCCTAAGGTGTCTACCCACCTACATGCATGTAACATTCGAAGATATGGTTGACACCCGGTTCTAGAGATCACACTCTGCATTCAGAGATGAATCCCAAAAAAGCTTTAGTCATGCCGGAACTTCTATTGTAACATGAGTTCGGCGAGACAGGTCTTTAGATCTCACTGTCAGGTTCTGAGGTTAGAACCTACATCTTGTAGGGGGGATGTTAATCCCATTTTGGATTAACAAATATGCTCCTCCATTTGAGGACATTAATAATTGTCATGTAAAGACACTATAAATGTTGTACATTACGAGATATTGGCCACCCAAGGCCTTTTTAGGTAAGTTTTGGGTGCCCAAGTGTGAATAAGGGCCAATTGTATATAAGGCATTTTCTCATAATGAATGGACACAATCCCCCTTTGTGCTATGAGAGTTCTTGCTTTTGTCTTGAGAGAGAGTGAGAGAGTAATCTAGCACATGTGCCTTCTCTATACTTGTATGCTTGTATGCTTGTATGCTTGTGTGGAGAAGTGAGAGAGAGTGATTACCTTGTGTGATGGTGTGAGCGACTCTGCGGTGACAGCATGGAGGTGAAGCTTGGAGGATTGGAGCTTCTCAAGTGAGCTTGGAGACCTCAAGGGATACGAGCTCGAAGCATTGGTAAGTGCGTACAATAGTTGGGTTCTATTGCTTCTTCCAAAGGTGAATGCATTAAGTTCCTTCTTGGAGGTGTGGTAGCCCATAATATTTTTAGCACCGATGTCGAGGAAACACCTTTGTTTCTTCCATCCTCGTTGAGTTTCAGCTCCCATTACATAAGTTTCATCATTATCTTTGTATTCTGGTAGTGCATTGTGTATCGAATAATATCAATGGATAAGGTTTGAATGGAAGTGAAAGTTGGTGAGAAATTGGTTGTTTTTGTTGTGTGGGTGTGTACTGGAGTGACCTTAGAGGAAAGCTCCACCGTTTTTTCCTTTCAATTTTGATGTTTGTATCACCAAAATCGTGAACGTGAATGAGGAGTGTGATACTCTGTTTTTGTTTCTTTGAAAAAATCCACAAAAATCACAAAAATAAGGAGCCATTGGTTGTGTTTTGAACTCGTATTACATTATTTATGCCTAGCACAATCATTTTGGAAACATCTAGATAGGTACTTTGCACCCGAACTCCTCTCTCGGAGACGTGGGAATTTTACACATAAAAGTGCAGAAAAACAATTCACGACATGAACTACTTCTTGCTATCTCACGGCGTGAACCGCGAAATCAACGCTGCAATTCATAGAATTACCTTACTAAAAATAGGTCGTCTTATCCTAACACCATGGGTCCCACAAAATTGTAATCCGCCATGAACTAGAAGAAATTGCTTCACAACGTGAAACACTATACATTTCCCGACATCATGAACAATTTACATTTCACGACGTGAATGGTTTTTTGACATCTCATGGCGTGAACCAATTACATCTCACGGCATGAACTACATAGGAACTCACGACGTGAACGGTTTACCATTTCATGACATGAACTGTTTCTGTAGTTTCACGACTTAACCAGATCTAGTTCACGAACTTGGTATTGTCATATTAAGGTTGGGGAAGTGCTTGAGACCAATAAAATTAGAACAAGGTAATGTTGATTTCCGAGTCCAAAGTGTGGAGCACGTGAAAGTATAAAAATTAGTTCACGGTGTGAATGGTTTACCATTTCACAATGTGAACGATTCTCTGATTTCTCATGCCGTGAACTGTTATCTGCATTCTCACGGCCTTAGAAAACAAATCGATAGTATCTTAACAAAATTTAATTGGGGTAGCAGCTTATCAAATCATATTCACATGCACTTGAGGTCTAGAAAGCTCATCGAAGATGACCTCACTCCTCCCGAGAGATGACAGTGCATCAAATCACCCAGGATCTTCCTATCAAAAGAGTGTTGGTTTAGGCCACTTAGTGAGCACTCAATTGAGTGTCTTAAGGAATCTAATCACCATCGAGACAAGTAGTGAAGAATCTATGGAAGAAGGGCTACGATTCTTTGGGTTTGGGGAAGAGGAGAAACCATCATCCCTTACCAGATCTAGTGGTATCATTGACATAGCTCGGGGATTTTTTGGTCTCCAAACCAACAGCGATGAGGAAGTGCAATCTCCAAGATCGAGTCCATCAACTAGCGCTGGACTTCCAAGGCAAGAGTTACCAACCCAACCTTCAAATTCTAGGTTGTCTAACACTGGCACCCCCAGAATGAGGAGAGACTTGGAAAGCGCAGCCAGGAGAGGTCGTCTTCTTCCCAACCTCAGAGGAAGTAGAATTAGATTTGAAAAGGATTAAAGTAGAACGGTAACTGTAAGAATTGAGCTTAAGGAAACAAGAGCTCGATACTCGAAGTGCTAGGGCCAAACAAAAGGAGATGGGAAATGTGAACCTATTTCAATTATGTGGCAAAGAGCCAGAAATGGTTATGGGAAGGAGTGAGGAAGAAATTCCAAACTTAGAGCCCATTAATGAAGAGCCAAGAGAAAAGGAAAGGTTCGTGATCCAAGATGAAGGGGATAATCTACTGAGGGAAACTGGTGAAGTAGAAGACCGCCTGTACACCAAGAAAGACATCAAGCAAACGATCAATCATCCCACGTTCTTACGGGACATGGAGCTCTTGATTCTACAAAGGCGTACGGAGGCTACTAATGATGAGCCAGTCCAGAAAATGAAGTGGTCGGACCGTCCTATAGAGACCGTCCTATAGACCATAAATGCCTAGATGAGCCAATGTTTGAAGAGGACGAGGTCTAACCAGGCCATCGTCTGGACCATGTGTGTACCCTAGAAACATCATGCCATTGAATGTCTTGACACAATCCTAAGCCCAACTAGGAGACAAAGGGAACAACCCAATAGATGCAACCACTTCTAGAACTGGCAGGAGAAGGAAGGTGAAAAAAGTGGGTAAATGTGACACTAGTCACAATTCAGGATGGATCTAAAGAAGATACTATCGACACCGGATCCACTCAATCAAGAGAAGAGAGGGATTAAACGCTCAAACCAAATCAGCCTGACCAAGAAGCGCAAGGGGAAAGACCATCAACCTCTAAAGGAGTTGGTGAATACCCAAATGCTGAAGAAGAGATAAGGAAGCTTGAAGAAGCCAGGGCCCTAGTAGAAGAGTGTCCAACAACTTCACGAAGCCAAATTATGGGCTAACCGGGCCAGAGATACAATGTATCCAAGAAACGAACAGACAAGGGAAAGAGAATTGGACATACCTACTCCAATTCCAGAAGAGTCGGAAGAGGGATCTTCAAGGAAACTGGATGTCAAGAATGTTTGAGGAGGTTGCGCAAGATCAGTCCATTCATTCATTCCCTAGGGATGGATATGAGGCACACACATGGAAGGAACCCTCATTTGCTAGAGAACCCAAAGACATAGGCATTCTCATAGCTATACTGTCCACTTCCGTGCAAATGCCATTGGGACAACTGCTACGCAGTTGACCAACATTGTGGGCAGACATAAAAGAATGGGTAGAGGGTGGAACTAAAGCCAGCAGAGCAGACACTCCAGAGGAGATTTAGTCACCTCTAGCAGAACCTTAAGACTCGCAAAGGGAAAGAACGCCCAGAGTCGTCAAAATATCAGTAAATCAATTGGGGCATTATTACGAAAGTGAAGACACTAATGCTACAATCCCAATTCATCATATCGAATACCAAGCATTGGCTATCCTAGATGGTGGGGTGGGAGTGAGCATCATCCAAAATGATGTTGGGAAAATTGGGAAAAACTTGATCTGAAAAGAGCAAATCTTATCATTAAAATGGCAGACAGAACATCTTCAAGACTCATATTGGGATTTTAGAGAATGTGCGACTCAAACTCTTTACGTTTTGCTACCATCATACATTTGTGGTAATGGACTTTCTGCACCAACCAGACTCATATGACAAAATATTGGGGAGAACTTTCATGAGGGAATCCAAATTGGTGCACGATTGGGCATTATACCATATGTATGTTCGAAGGGAAGATAGATCTATGAATATGGAAAGCACACCCCATGAAAGGGCAACTGTTTGTTGGTAATGATTCGGTCACAACCAAGCGTACCACATTCGTACAAATATGCCAACCCACAATGAAAATTTCCAAAGAGGAAGAGGAAGCGGAAATGTATGCATCACTTCCTCCTCCAGATTTCACTGAAAACTGGATGCATGTTCTAGCCACCATAGATGTGATGCCGAGGAACCCAATACGTGGATTCTGGGACTGTTCCCACTACCTCTGTCTGTATGGTCAATTGGCAACCCATTGAATAGGAACCCAATACGTGGATTCTGGGACTGTTCCCACTACCTCTGTCTGTATGATCAATTGGCAACCCATTGAATAGGAATCGGAGGAGGAAGTTTCAAGTATAGAAGGAACTGAATCACAAGGCCGTACCAGTGCCCAATGCCTTAGAAGATGGCAGAAGCAGAAACAGTATATCGCTAAACAAAATGCCCTGCTATACGAAGAAAATCCACGGATGCCCAGTGGCTGCTGAGAAACCTCAAAGATACTAAGGTACACGATGAGTTTTCTAAGAATTGGGGTGAGAAATTGAGCAAGATATCCCTTGAAGGGAAACATAGGGAGGAAGTCACCCTTCAAGAATCGAAAACACCTAAGCTTACGAAAGTTAGGCGCTGAAAACAAAACAAAGCTTTGGCAACAGAAGCCGAGTGAAAGGCTAAGAAGGTGATGGCTAAGACAAAAAGTGAGGATAAGGATAAACCAGACCTTCTTTTAGTACCATACCATTTCAAAACATACACAATTGAAGTCAAGGAAACTAATGTTGCCGAATGAGGGGAGGAAACCAAACCTATTTATATTGCTAAAGGACTTGACTCCGGCTAATTAAAAGGAGCTTGTTGCTCTCCTTAAGTTTATGGATTGTTTTGTTGCCTGGAACTACAAAGAGATGAAGGGTGTACCACCTGAAGTGGTGCAATACACGATCCCAATCATGGACAGATCAAGACCAACCAAGCAAAAATTATACCATATGAATCCTAAATATGCAACAATTGTAAAGGAGTAAACTGATAAACTCATTGCACGGACTTCATCTACGAGATAGAACATGCGGATTGGTTGTCACCAATCGTAATAGTGCTAAAGAAAACTTAGGGTCTGTGTCGATCTCAAAAAGGTCAATGCAGCTACTAGGAAGGACCATTACCCATTGCCTTATATGGAACATGTTTTGGAGGGAGTAGCTGGTGTGAAGAAGCTTATAGCTTCTTAGATGGATTCTCATGTTACAATCAGTTGTCTATGGCGCCTGAAGACCCGCATAGATAGCTTTCAATACAATGTGGGGGAAGTTTGCTTACAAAGTCATGCCTTTCAGCCTCACCAATGTCCCAGCAACATTCCAAAGATCAATGTGCACAACCTTCAAACACTACTTGCAAAAGTAGTTGGAGGTATTCATTGATGATCTATGTGCACACTCTCGATGGACAGACGACCATTTGGCTTGCTTGAGAAAAGTGTTTGAGCGATGTTGATTGTATCGTATATCCTTAAACCCTTTAAAGTGCCAATTTTGGGTCAAACACGGTGTGATATTGGGACACATTGTCTCTAAGAATGGTATATCCACTGACAACAGCAAAGTCAGGCTAATCTTGGAATTGCCCCCACCCACTAATTACAAAGGTGTGTAGAGATTTATGGGCCACGTTGGGTATTATCGCCACTTCATAATATTTTATGCTGAATTTCCGGACCATTATATAAGTTACTCATTATCTTTGACTAAATAGAAGAATGCCAGGAAGCATATGTTAGATTGAAGCAAGCACTGGCCAGTGTGCCAATTCTGAGACCACCTAACTGGGACCTTATATTTAATGTACACATCGATGCCTCAAACTTTGCTATTGGATGCATATTGGCACAGCCTTGTGAATTCAAACAGGACTACCCAGTCTGCTTTGCTATAGTAGCCAATTGAATGATGCAACGGTGAATTATACTACCACAGTATGAGAAGGGTTGGCCATGGTTTATGCTGTCAACAAGAAGTATCGACATTACTTATTGGCCAACAAATTTGTATTCTTTGTGGACCATAAGGCTTTATTATACTTGGTGAACAAGACTTGCACCACGAGAAGAATCACACCACTAGTTGTTATTACTATTGGAATTCGACTTCACACTCATGGTAAGAAAGGGAACACAGTATGTGTTAGACGATCATATGTAGAGAATTTTAAATGGGGAACTAGTATAACTAGTGTTAATGATGATGACCTCCCAAATGCTTGTTTGTTCAAACTAGACATGGTGCCCGAATGGAGCGAAGAAATATCAGATTATCTAGCTTATGGTTTTTTGCCAAGAATGACCCTTGAACAAAGATAACATGCAACGGCTTGTTAAGCTAGTTGCACCTTATCAATTAATTGATGGATAACTATACAAGCTAGGTAAGGAAAATGTCTTAAGGAGATGTGTGCAGGAAGATGAATTTGTCACAATATTAGATGAAGCGCACTCAAGGATAGCTGGAGGACATTTTGTTGGAGAAATTACAGCTTGCAAGGTACTTCAAGTAGGACTATAAGATAACCTTTTGAGAAATGGGGAATTGATTTTGTTGGAGCTATTAGTCCAGTCGTATCCCGATATGTAGTGTTTGAGCATGAAAGGATTGTAGGGTATGAACCTTGCACACACTCTATACAAAATAGTTCACGTCTTGAAACAATCCAAATAGCTCACACCGTGAACCGGTTCTCAGTGGTTCACACCGTGAACCGAAATGGTCACTTTTTCTTCGACCAATCATGGGAGGCCACGTGGCATACTTCAGTAAGGCAGTCGCACCATAAAATCAAATTTCTTTCCCTTTTTGTGCATTCTGTGTTCGTCATTCTGCATCGTGTGTGCGACCCTGCACTTTCATGGTTTTAGATTGTCTCACAAAAAAAAACATCTCACGAGTTAAACCATCTCACGGTTTTAACCCACCTCACGGTTTTAGCCCATCTCACGACTCTAACCTATCTCATGGAAATACCGTTTCACGGTTTTAGATTGTTTCACAGTTTTAGAACGTTTCACAGTTTTAGACCGTTTCACGGTTTTAGACTGTCTCACGGAAAAACATCTCATGGGTTAAACCATCTCACGGTTTTAACCCTCCTCACGATTTAGCCCATCTCACGGCTCTAACCTATCTCATGGAAATACCGTTTCATGGTTTTAGACTCTCATGGAAAAACATCTCACGGCTTTACACCCTACACTTTCACGGTTTTAGCCTGTCTCATGGGTTTTGTACCCTATCATCTCACGGTACATAAACCTGCACTCTCACCAGACAGACCTTCTTCTCATTCTTACAGATGTCAACCTCAGCTACCTCTGACCAGGAAGCCAAGATCTTTTGGCACTACAAATATACATAATATACCTCCTTGTATCAGTTTTTAGGATTCTTTTGCCTACAAATATACCCAACTTAGTATATAGAAAGCAAGTAAAGTAGTAGAGTGTGGACTCCATATGGGTTAGATTACAAAAAGGAGCAATGCAATAAAAGGGCTAAAGGTGTGATTGGAAATACAAATATTAAAACCTACAATTTAAAATCAAATGTAGGCGACAAAGATTTCTAGAACTTAATAACTTTACTTGAAATTAAACCTTTGTGTGTGTGTGTGTGTGTGTGTGTGTGTGTGTGTGTGTGTGTGTGCGCGCGCGCGCGCGTGCAAACGATACATCAACTTGATCACCCAACTTTTTTTGTTGCCCTGTCTATGCGATCCACTTGTAGCTTATTTAAATAAACTAAATGAAAATGTACTAAAATCAACAAATTAAAAAAATGAGAATAAAGCATTAAAATACTTGATAAGAAAAGACGATACTATAATCATAAAGACAATACTATAATCGTAAGAACAGACAATACTATAATCATAAAGTGCAATCATTGATAGTGAAAAAAAGAAAGATAAAACATTATTGGCCAAGTAAAAGTTGTAATAAAGAGGAAGTCAACATTACCATGGTTTGATTTGGGTTGAAAATGCTCCATTCATAATACACAAAACTTTGACACTTATTTAAAGAATATATAAGAGAATATAAAAGATACATTTTAAAAAAATGTATCATATTTCCTTGATTGGCTTGACATTTAGTTTATGACTAAAGAAGAATATATCCTTGCATTATGAATCTCTATTTGACAAACAAATATTGTTTCTCAAGAGAGAATTCCTCTACATGAGAAAATATGAGGAAGATCCTAGATAAGCATAGCAAAATCGTGGCTAACTCAAAACAATATTTTCTGGTTGGAAAAACTCAAAAAAAAAATTAAAGAAAATCCCTAAACCTCAAAATACTCAATAAAATTCGAGCAAAATGAATAGAGACACTTTGAGAGCATAAAGTCAGGCATGGGTAAAAAGAAATCTAAAAATAAAAAGTCTACATCAAGATATGTCATTTATTTTTTTAAATTTTGATTAAGGGAATTTGAAGTTGAAAATTCATGTACGTAGTTAAGAGTATCACATCTTTACATGCTGCACATTTTTAGCTTAAATAGCATAGAAATTTTTCACCTTTTTGAATTTTGATAAAAACTGGTCCTAATCTTGGATAGGGGACACTAATGCAATAAAATAATAGGTGAATCTATATAAAACTAGTAAAAAGATATCTCCTTGATTCTAAAAGAGGGGGGAGAGAGAGAGAGAGAGAGACAGTATTAAAACACTTTTTGCACATTTCTGTGATTCATGGAAGAGAGAGAGAAAGCCCTTAAAGGGAAAAAATTTGAGTCCAAATTTTTTCAAATGATTCCCAGATTTATTTGCATCCTGGTGAATCAACTAGGTCTCTAATACAAAAGTGATGAGAATAATGCCATAATTCCAATCCAACACAATGGGTATCAAGAAATACTGATCCTAGATGAAGGAGCACGAGTGAGTATTATCACCAAGAAATCATGAAAAAATAGGAAGAACCTGCATTAAAATGAACAAATCTAATTGTAAAAATAGTAGATGGAACATCAACAAGACCCACGGGAGTGTTGCAAAACCTAAAGATAAAGGTCTTGAAGTTCAATTGCAATCATAAATTTATGCTAAAATGAACTTCTTGTGCAAACCATGCTCATATGCTGTCATTTTGGGCATACCTTTTCTGAGGGAAGACAAGATGGTGCAAGACTAGGCATTAGATCACATTTATTTACAAAAAGACACCCAAGTTCTAAAGTAAACTTACAAACATGGAAAATAGAGATGGTAGCTTGTTTGGAAATGAATCGGACATGATAGATTGAACCACCTCAGTGCAAGTGTGTGCACCAGTATCTAGTGATTCAGAAGAGGATAAGATGTAAACGTGCCTCCCTCCTCCTAACTTTAGTGAGAACTAGATGCATGTGCTAGCCACCATTGATGTGATTCCAATAAGAAGAGGAAGTAAATATACAGAGAGGTATGTACCAAACCTAGGCCCCTTAACCTTGGTATCCTAATGAATCAATTAAGTCTCTAATACAAAAGTGATGAGAGTAAACAATTACAATTCACCACAATGGTTATCAAGAAATAGTGATCCTAGATGGAGGATCAGGAGTGAGCATTATCACCAAGAAATGTTGGGAAAAATTGGAATAACTTGCATTAAAATGAATAACTTACATTAAAATGAATAACTTGCATTAAAATGAATGAATGTAATTGTAAAAATGGTAGATGGAACATCAGCAAGACCCATGGGAGTGTTGCAAAACCTAAAGATGAAGGTCTTGAAGCTCTAGAACAATTATACACTTATGCTAATAAAGCTTCTTGTGTTGACCAGACTCATATGATGTCATTTAGAGTTTACCTTTCATGATGAGGAAAGCCAAGTTAGTGCGTGACTAGGCATTAGATCACATATATTTGCAAAAAGACACCCAAGTTCTAAAGGTAGACCTGCAAACATGGAAAATAGAGACAATCGATGGTAAGTTCTAGAGGTATACCTACAAACATGGAAAACATAGCTAATATATGGTAGCTTATTTGGAAATGAATTGTACATGCATCCCTCCTTCCTCCTAAATTCATTGAGAACAAGATGCATAATCATTAGTAGGGGAAGATTGAGGTCTATAGGTGCCCTTTAAGATGCCATGTGATTAAAAGGTTATTAAGGAAAAGGGCCAATCATGTGATGCCATGTATACAAAAATGTTGGGTGAGGTGGTCAAAAGATTCTCTAGAAGATGCCTTTTGTACTTTTCATTCCCAAAAAGTGGGGGGGGGGGGAGTTTTTGAAATTTCGGACATCCATAACTTCTATATATGAGCTCAAAATTTGTCGAAGATTAGAGATCCAGAATCTACTCGCTGAGCTCTTTCCATAGATATGTCACATGATATGGTTTTGCCCACTCAATTTTAAATTCAATTTTGGCGGGAGACTTTGAAATTCAAACTTCTAGCCATTTGAAGAATAAGAAGGTATCTAAAGTCAAAGAATGTAACAAGCCTAGGTCTCTTGGTATTCATGATAGGTGTTGAAACTTTTGGGAATGCTTTCAGGTGTATCATCACAAGTGAAGGTAGTTCAGATAACGAGGAGCACCTAAAATTTTTTCATCTCAAGGAATGGTTGAAACAAAAGTTCTATAAGGTTAGGTTTAATGACATGATACAGAGAAAAATGATCGAGGCTCAATGGTTATCATATGTCAAAGCCACTAAAGTATATGAATTCTATGATAAATTGGGGGGGGGGGGGGGTAATTGAACAAGATAGTGGGGCCAATGGTGAGAAACAAATAATAGCCAACAAACCCGTGCTTGTCCCTTAGTATGCATAGTCAATTCTTGTAAAACAACCAGCCATCTTGGATGGTATAGTGACCCGGTTCTGCATGAAGTCCAAGTGAAATAAAGCCTTGGATAGAGCTTTAAAAAAAAGGAAGCCAAGAGGATTATGGCTAAAAAAGGAAGAAGATAAAAAAGGAAGTGGCCAATGATGGTGAGAGAAACAAATAATAGTAGCCAATAAACCCAAGGAAAAGATAGAGCCTTAACGCACCAAGTTTGAGAGACAGAAAAGAAATAAATCCTTTGATAAAAAGCTGAAAAAGGAAGCCAAGAGGATTATGGCTTTTAAAAAAGATAATGAAGAGTCGGATGTATACGAGTATTGTGGTTTGTCTTAGCACAATGCAAAGGGACAAGAAGGCGTATCATATGATGGGCATGCTAAAGTTAAAGAAATTAGCAAAACCAAGATCCAACCCAGGTTTTATTGCTAATCTGACTTGACCCTAGATGAAGAAAAAGAGTTGGTTGAACTCCTAAATGAATTTCATGATTACTTTACTTGTTGGAAACGCACAGATATGCAAGGAATTCCATGAGAGTTGGTGCAACATACCATCCCTATCATAGAAGGGTCCCAACCCACCAAGCAAAGGCCTTATCAATGAACTCGAAGTACTCATCAGGAATTGTAAACAATTGTAAAGGAGGATATTAATAAACTCATTATTGTAGGATTTATTTATGAGATCAGGTTTCTTTCCAAAATAAAAATAATAAATTTGAGGGTATGTGTAGAGTTAAAGAATGTCGATGTTGAAACATACGAAGAACATTGTCCTTTGCCCTCTACATAGACTCATGTCTTACACAGAGTGGCCAGAGAAGAAGCTTACATCTTCTTGGATAGTTTCTCGGTATATAATCAAGTGTCTATTCCTCTAGAAGATTAGCATAAGACTGCATTTACCACAATGGGTAGAACAATTGGTTACCTATAGTGTCATGCGCTTTGAATTAACAAATGCTCCTACCACATTTCAATGGTTAATGTGCATATACTACTTGTAAAAGTGGTTTTAGAAGTCTTCATAATAATTTTTTTGCGCTCACTCTAGATGGAAAGCAATCTAGCTTGCTTAAGAAAGGTGTTTCTAAGGTACCAATTATATCGAATATCCTTACTCTAATGATTTGTTTGTGCTCACTCTAGATGGAAAGGCAATCTATCTTGCTTAAGAAAGGTGTTTCTAAGGTACCAATTATATCGGATATCCTTAAACCCATTGAAATGCCAATTCTAGGTAAAGCATGGAGTAAACCTCGGATATATTGTGTCCAAAAATGGCATTTCCATGGAAATAAAGTCAAACTCATCTCGGAATCATTATCCCAACAAACCTCAAAGGGATATAGATTATGGGCCATGTAGTTGGGTATTATTCAAGGTTTATTCTATGCAAAAATTCCAAAGTGATAATATCGACTATTAATAGTCTTTAAAGGGACATAAGAGAATGTCAAAAAGCATGTAATGAGCTTAAGAATGCATTGGCTAGTGCATTCTATATTATGACCACCCAACTAAGATACCTAATTAGGATTTGATCTTTCATGTACACACTAATGCTTTAAATTTTACACCTGGATGTGTGTTAACATAACTAGGGGAATACAAATTGGACTACAACGTGATGATGATGAACTAAACTATACCACCACAAAAAAATAACGATTGACCATGATATACACTATGAAGAAATATCATTATCTTTTTGTCAAAATAAGTTTGTATTCTACGTATACAATTGAGCTTTATTATATTTTTTAAACAATCCATGTAGAACGGGACACATAACAGGATGATGGTTGTTTTTTGCTTTGGAATTCGACTTTACAATCATTGTAAGAAAGGGATCCCAATATGTTTTAGCTGACCTTTTTTATCAAATTACTAATGGTGAACCTGCCATCAGCATTAATGAGACGATCTTCCAAATGCTTATTTATTTAAGTTAGATCTGGTACCTGAAATGAAGCGATAAAATATCACAATACCTTTCTGATGGTTTTTTTGGAAAATCGCCCATTGAATATGGATAAGATGCGGTGGCTTATCAAGCTAGCTTCACCTTACTAATTGATAGCAAGACAACTATAAAGATAATATGCTAAAAATAGATACATAAGAGAGGTGAATTTATGAATATCTTAGAAGAAGAACACTCTAGAATTATAGGAGACATCTTACTAGTAGCAAGGTAACTGCATGATGCAAGGTTCTCCAAGCATGATGGTGGACAACATTGTTTGGTGATGCCACCGTAGAATTTATCAAAGAGGATGTGAGGAGTGTCAATGATTTAATGTGCCATAACAAAAAGATAGAATGTTGCTCACACCAATTATAATCACACAACCTTTTACAAAATGGCAATTTGACTTCATAGGACATATCAGTCATGTTACATTAATATGGGACAACTCACTATTTCACTAAATGGGTAGAGTCCAAACCCTCTAGGGAGAGTGACACTCATAACCACGGCCAAATTCTTTTATGAGTAGGTCATTTCTATATTTGATGCCCGTTAGAACTTGTAAGCGATCAAGTATCACACTTTGCCAATGAGGTAACTGAGTGCCTCACTTGAAGGGTTTCTTGGTCTCTCCAACAAAAATTGTCGCCTTATTACCCACATTCCAATGACCAAGTCAAAACCACTAATAAAATGTTATGTGCAATTCTTACAAAGACGATTGAGGCTAGCTCAATCGTCTTTGTAAGAAGATTGGACGGTTGCAGTTTCGGCCTATCACACATCCTACAAAGTTGCAATTGGTGGATTTAAACCTTTTTGGTTGGCATATGGAGTAGACATTGTGATGCCTATGGAATACCTAGTGCCAAGCTTGAAAATTGCAGCAGTTAGTGAATAACTAACTGAAACACGATGGTTGAAAGATTAATAAATGTGGAAAAAATGGACAAAACCAGATTAATATCATCACGTGGGGGTTGATGGTAGAGAAGTTCCATTGAAGAGCAAAGTTTGTTAACCAAAATGTCAAGAAAAAGGAACTTAAGGAAGGGAATCTTGGGGTTTGTTTTAACAAAATAAAAAAGTTAAAATAGTGGGGTATGGGACCATTCAAAGTCACGGAGATCACTCCAGAGGGCTTGGTGAGACTTGAGATGAAGCTAAAGGCTAGTGAGAACATTACATGTGAATATGCCTGCTCTCACCTCTCTAAAAGATGAGGACTTAGAGATCAAACTAAGTAGGCTAAGGGTTCAGATCTCTACCTCAACCAATATTCTAGCATTGTATAGGGGTAAGTCACAACTTGCTTTCATATGAAATATGGGAGAATGTAGGTAAACCAAACCTTGAACTATGATTGATCGAGAGCTAATATTTTCCAAAATTTATCAACAAGATAATCATGCAATAATCACTAGGATTCTATAAAAGTCAAATAAACTTCAAGGCACAAAGATGGGGATTATAAAGGAATGAGCTCAAGCAAAATAATGCAAAATTAGTCACAAAGATGGGGATTACAGAGGAATGAGCTCAAGCAAAAGAATGCAGAATTAGTCATAGCCAAAGCAACTCGAAGAGAATTCAAGTGAATAGTCTTTCTCTGTAATCCTAATCCTCAGTAAGATTAAGATTACAGAGGAATGAGCTCAAGCAAAAGAATGCATAATTAGTTAGAGCCAAAGCAACTCTTAAATAATTCAAGTGAATAGTCTATCACAAGGAAAAAACTGTGATTGGAGAATTTTGCATGTCTACTCCAAGACCCAAATCCAAACAAACATAAAAACCACACCTAGATTATTGTTTTCTATATTGCGCATCATAGATCTACTAATTGATTAGTATGGTTCTTTTCTCTTTTGCTAGGCAACAAATTTATTGACATGGTCTTTATGGTATGTATTATGTCACATATATCACATCAATATAAATTTATTTTCTCTCCTCCTCTCATACATGCACACATAGGAATATGCAACAAAGAAAGATGTGTCACATACACACAAACAAGTGTGTGCGAGAGTGTGTGCCTCATACATGCATGCATGCACAAGTACATTTTAGAGAAAAATATGTGTAACATGTATACAAACATGTGTGTGTGTGTGTGTGTGTGTGTGTGTGTGTGTGTGTGTGAGTTCGAGAGAGAGAGAGAGAGAGAAGAAAGAAAGAAAATATACTATCATCGACGGGAAGTTGACAATTAGCCTATGGAACCTATGAGAGCCACCAATATTGTGTACAAAGTCTATATCCACAAGGGAAGGGAGCAATGCCATGAGCATGAGTGGTATTTCACACTATACGACGGTGTACACCTAAACTTTGAGGTGCTTCGGGTAGTTGAAAAGAGTCACAATGTACGTACGAAGAGCCTTACAGGGTTCGGTGGCTAGTCTGGAGGAGTTGCAAGTTGCTAAATCCTTGAAATATATATGTAAAAGACAGAAATACATGTGTATTTACATGCATACATATAAACATGAACTTTTCCTTGCATCATAGCCAAGCAAGCATACCACATGCGATTGATATCATTCAACATTGAACATAAGAACAAGACCTTTCAAAATCTCTTAGCAAACCACTTTGTAATAAAGAGCATAAAAATTAAAAATCATCATCATCAGCGAAGCTCAATTAAAATTCTTTACACGTATTCACTTCTCATGATTCATCAAACTTTATAGTTAAATGAGTTTATGTGATCTTATCCACTACAAGGATGGGAGAAGCTTACAGTAAATCACCAAAAGAGATTAGACAAATCTTAAGAATTGAGTTATTGAACTCCACAAAATCAATTAGAGTAGACCATGATCCTTATTGTTGAGAGGCAACTCAAGATATAAAGAA
The DNA here is from genome assembly GCF_041138505.1 of Cibotium barometz. Taxonomy (NCBI): domain Eukaryota; kingdom Viridiplantae; phylum Streptophyta; class Polypodiopsida; order Cyatheales; family Cibotiaceae; genus Cibotium; species Cibotium barometz. The sequence continues at coordinate 10,671,101 of NC_141104.1, read as the reverse complement.
ACAATGTACTGCCCATCAGAGTGACCCTAGTTAAAATTTTGATTTTGCACACAAGAAACCTTAACCAATGAGTACTCAACATAATTCTAAGAACCCTCTGGAGTTCTTTTCAGGTGTGTCTTTCAAGTCTTTAAGGGCTTCAATTGACATCACATTATATTAATTTTTCCTCGAAAGATGGAAAGGTTTCATTGAACAAGCAGGTCAATGTTTACATTCAATAGCATACTTTAGTTCAATCACTAAAATACATTCCATTCCCCAACCTCCTTTTTCCAAACCCGAGCATTAACACTACAATATCTATTAGGAAGTATAACCAATCCTACTTATTAGTATAAAACTAAAAGTGGTGAGATGAGATCCACCAGCAGCCATCCTGGAACTCGCACAGTCCGGTTAACAAGTGTCCATGTGTAGGAATCATCTTGGCAAGGCAAACAAAAAGTGGTCTGGCTGGGAGCAAGTCACCAATGCAATGCTGTCTCACAGGCACGAGCGAAGATAATCATGCCTGGCATGAACAGGCCACCTGCAAGGTCGACACCAGACAAAATGTGCCCTTTTCAGGAATCAAACATTTGAACATTACACCTGGATTACTTGCACTTGCTGATGTGTAAAGGGGATGTTAATTCTTGTCCACTCCATGTGAACCAGCCCCCCAGACCATTGCACACCCCATCTAGCTGCCATGACTGTTCACATCTGCCATGGGCAGCGGAATGCTTGTGAAATCTGCAGACCTAAGAAGACAATATTGAGTTTTGCATGCTGTAGACTGCAGGTTGAGCTATGATGTTTGTTTTCCTCACAAGGGCATTTTATTGGTTTATAAATCCGAAAATATAAAAATACAAATAGGCAGCAAGTATTCTGCCATGTACAAATTTCATAGCAAAAACATCCCCCCAGCTTTAAGAGGTGTGAAGACAATGCACAGCCAATTCTTGCAAATAGCTTCGACACATTGCTTCTGTTTTTATGAAAGAACATAATATACAAAAAAAGTGAAGAACTACTCCATAGTAAGAGGGGGTGCCAAACAGCCACACCTTCGGAACATGGCAGTCCCCACCGTTTTCATAATGAGCTGCTGGGCCTCTTCTAGAAGTCTAACAACTTCTGTAAAGGCCGGCCTCACTTCAGGATTTGCATCCCAGCAGCGAGTCATGATTTCTGAAAGAACAGGGGCACAATCTGTGGGTATTGTTGGCCTCGTGCCTTTATTTACAACTGCAAATGCTGCTTGGACTGCAGTCATATTTTGGAAAGGAAGGTTCCCAGTTATGAGCTCCCACAATACTATACCAAAGCTGTACACGTCCACCTTGTTATTGTAAGACCGGCACTGTATCATTTCCCTGCATACACACAATGCAACAAGCAAGCAAGCGACAAATAAGCAAGCATCCACTCCTTATATATACCTAGATGAATCCAAGAACATGCCCAAATTCACCTTTTAGGAACGAGCATGTTATATACTCACGGTAGTCAACCCACAAGACTATATAACTATCAACTCCATTATGCATAGTATGGACTAGATACTACGACATCCCCACTAACGTCATCGGTGACCAATAGTGGGTGTAGAACTCTGTATCAAGATATGCTCTCACACACACACTCCACACACACACACACACACACACATAAGAGCATATATTCACACAAAGCCCTTCGTACTGAGTTTCTGTCAAACCTCCGGAGATGCACGGCAGACTCAGCCATAATGAAGCCTAGCACTAAGGGAAGTAGCAAATAGAAATAATTAGTACGGCAAATAAGTAGTTGATAGGGTAAATGCACCGCTAAAGATAGAAAGAATAAGCATTGATAGGGCAAATCCACTCTTTAGCCCAGTCTTCCAAACTATCGGTGAAAAAGTGTGAGAATACAGCAGTAGTAAAAGAAACTGAATTCTCTAAGTCTTCCATTGCTCTCTATTTTCCTATTATTCAATTGCACTTTAGACAGAATTGCGTGAAGGAACACCAGCTACACCTATATCAGATACAATAGCAACGCACAAGCTTGACTTTTTGATGTCAACAATCTCAAACTCCCACTTTACCCAAGAAGCATGTTTGAAGATGACCAAAAATGTCTCTCTTTCATTATTTCAAGATATCAAAGTAATGAAACGTGGAGTTTGCTCTGGCTTGAACAGACCCATGGTCTAGAAAGAAATGCTCTCACGATAGAAAAGCAGTGGCAAATCTAGAGCCTTTGCAGCTAAAAATCACAGCTGCAGCCCAATAGCGATGGCAGCTCTTGTATGCCAAGTAAAGAAGGATAATCAAACCTTGGTCAATGCTGGTCAGAACTCTACATAACTGCAACAAACATGTCAATACTGCTCAAATCAAATTAAAAAACGCTGGTTGAACCTTGGTCTATGCTGGTCAAACCCTAGTCAACACTGGTCAAAGCCGAGCGGTCCCAATTACTATTCCTCAATTACACCAAATTCTCCAATTTCCTAAATATTCCAATTCCCCAATTTCTCCAAATCTTTCAACTTTCCTGATTTTCCCCCGAATCTCCAAATTCTCCTTTTTCTAACTCAAGTGAAAAACAGATGATGCATTTCGTGTATGTTCTATCATTCAACAGGATCTGCTAAATGTTTGAAGGGCAAATCTGGGTTTTATTTGCGGCCTGTAAATTTCTCCCCCCTTACCCTCCCACCTGTGCACTCCCCTCCCCCCCCCCTCCCTCTAGCCTCTCTTCCTCCTTGTACAAAAAAATGTATGAAATGTGTTTCATGGAACACCCAGCAAATATGTGTCAATCTAATCAACTCTAGTTTAAAAAAATTGCTCAAACGGGGCAGAATTCAACCCCAACAAACAGTCAGAAACAGCAAAGCTGGTCAAAATAACCATAACTGGTCCACAACCCCTTTGGAAGCTTTAGATCCTCTAAAAGTGAGCCTGACTGACTCAATATCCTTTTTCCAATCTTTCTCTCTTATTGATCTCACTGTTAAGTCACTTGTTGGCCTTTTTTGTACTGTAACTACCCACATCTGAATCAAAAGAGACTTAGATTAAAAACAATATTCTCTCAGACCTCTTCCATTTGACTGTTTCAGATGTGTCTTTCCAGTATTGATGTACTCCATTCCACATAAGTTGCCTGAGTCGTGTCTGGTATAGCAATCCTTGCTTTGACGATTCCATAATATAACTTCATGTGGTGGTTGGCTCCGACAAGAAAGATTGGAACTGCTTCTTGAATGCTGCCTCATATGGAGTCCAATCTACACTTGACAAGTGGTGTTATGTTTACCTAGTTCTGGCTGGCATTTGTGTGACAGTCCATGGATGATAGCTCAAAAGTATAATGTGGACGCTCCAAAGGTTGGGGCATACCCTGCTTCTCATGATAGACTTCACCTCCTGGCAAGCAACACAATGAGACACTTAGTCATACACATCTTCCTACATCTTAGCCTGTAAAATCAATTCTCTGTTGTGAAAATACCCAGTGAACCTTGTTAAAGCACCATGTATGTCAAGCAGCAAGGAGGCCCACTTGGAAAACCAGCCATCACAAACTCCCGAAGTTCCTTGCTGCCTTCAACTACCATGGCCTAAATCCTCAGAATCGTGACAAGGATGCTGGGTTCCTAACAGAGTATCTCCATGGAGTGAAAATGGCGGCAGCTATACTGTTCCTGCTAAAGACCTCTGAGGAGAATGTAAAGGCATCTCTTTGCTCAACTCTTTGCTCGATCACGAGTGCCCTTGTTGTTGCAAAATTCATACCTGATCGTCACTCCACTAGGCATTGGGCATGGTTTGAGGGCACAATGGAGCCAGATGGCCATAAACACTTCCCTCCACAAAGCTGCTGTTCCCAGGTTTCAAAAGCATGGAAACTACCAAAGGCAATTTATCATAGATGGAATATCTGCGCTCTGCATCATTTATCTTGCAGCTCATGTAGAACTCCATCAATAGCATGGCTAATCACCTCGGTAATGATGTAAGTAGTTTAACATCCAAAGCCGGGGCTACGACCATGCTTCAGTCTACTGACTGCTGTAAAGCTATAGGAGTCATGGCATGCTTGTCATCTTGCAATGGATTGGAAGTAAAATCTCCTAACTGCCACCACCCCCCAGAGTCCATTATTCATGCCACCTCTAGACCACCAACCTCTAGAAGAGCAAAATATGTTACTACTAAACCACACATTGAAACAACTACTGCCCTACTAGTGACTTATATAATGCTTTGTCCTCAGATGATAAAAGATCCATGTCTGTTCTCCAAAATATCTGCTCTTACCATAACTAAACCAAACCTGACTATGGCCATAGCAACCCCAGTTCTTGCCCAGCTAGGCATCAACGATAAGACACCTCAAATGGAACCTCATTTTAAGTATATACTAGCCTCACCTGGAGGAGGGAACTCGATGTTGCACCCATCACCTCCTCTATTGTATGACCAATCATTTCCAATAACCTTTCACTGGCCTAGAGAAAAACCTTAAGAGCTGTGATAACATCATCGCAAGAGGGGGCAAGGATGTGTCATTGTGGAGGCATGTAAGTACTAGCGACATATGTTTGATATCAAATTTGATTAAAGACAAACGTTTTGACATGATCAAGACATGACAAGTGAGTAATACTTCAAAATTTCTTTAAAGCAGACTCTATCCCTTTCAACCATGTTGCAAGAGAAGTAGGAGTGCTTACGGTGCCATCCAACGATAAGTTCCTGTTTCTGGAGTCATGCCTTCAGTCTGCACCTCAATCCTTGCTACTCCAAAATCCGCAATCTTTATTGACTTGTCAGCAATCAACAGGTTGTCTGATTTCAAGTCTCTATGGATGACCCCGAAGCTGTGCAGATATTCCATCCCTCGGGCGACATCAAGAGCATATTTCACGGCAAGTCGCAAGGGTATTATGCGCCTCAGGGCAAGAAACATTCTCAGGGAACCCCCTTTGGCATACTCGGTAGCAATGCACCACACCAAAGGCTTTCTACATGCACCAATGAAGCGCACCACGTTATCATGTTGCAGCGTTGCAAGCATGGAGACCTCCTTGGAAAACTGATTCTCCAGGAACTGAGCTCTCTCCAGATTATTCTCAGGCCTTTCAAGGATCTTCACTGCAATATCCTCACCATTGTAGGTCCCCCTGTAGAGCCGGCCAAAGGCACCCTGAGCAAATGCTGGGCCCATGCTGAGCCGCCTCAGATCAATGGTCCATTCATCATAGCCCTGGAGCCCCTCAGTAGGGTATCTGACATCCATGAGGGCAATCGAAAGGGCATCCTCACCGAGGGCATGTGTGGGTGATGGTGCACTTTTGTTCTGCATCCCGCTGTGATCTCCGGAGGCACCCTTGGGACGGTCAGGGATGAGCATGGCTATTGATGAAGCTGTGAAATGGTTGGAACCCTCACTGCTGTACACAGAACCGCCATAGTGGGACGGGTCTATGTCCATGGGCATGGTGGATCCATCGGCCACGCGACGGTAGTCGCTATCCATGAACATGGGGGAAGGCTCATTAAGGCCTGTAATGCTTGGATAGTGCTGCCGAAGGTTCTGATCAAAACCCTAAACTCTCTACTCACGGAGCTCTCTGCAAACGCTAATCTCGACCTCTTCTTCCTACTGTTGGAGGAGCGAAATCAAGGCCGGAAATGGGTATGCAAGAGATCATCTGCATAGATGGGGGTTGCGATGAGCTCACGACGGCAGTTCCATGACCGAGGGCACTGTGGAGAAGAAGAACGCAGGCTGGGGGACGACAAGTGAGCAATGGATCAAATGAAACCAAAGGAAATGAGAGTGAGAAACGAAATGAAACCAAATGAAAGCAAACCTATTTGTCCCCCTCATGGACCCAACTATATTGCGGGTATCCGAGGCACGGGATCCCTTGCCCACAAGTTGTCTTGTATCTAAACGAAGGTAGGAGAGGTCGGGCTAGGCCACATTACTCCACCTCAAGGTACTCCCATATAGGTGCAAAGAATTCGGGGCGTCCAAGCATACCTCGAGAGCACCATGTGAGGCCGGATAGAAATCCCAAAAATCCCACGCCTCACATATATGGCAAGCCTACACACCCAGTATCAAAAATAAACTTTTTTCCTAGCCAATGAAAAAAAGGATGACCTTCAAGCTCTACGAGTTTTTACTGGAAAAATGTACACGTTAAACTAAAATTTTGAATTTTGAATCTTTAAATTCAAGGGCGGGCAAAATTACAACCAGTTTTTCTCAATTTGAGCCATGAAAATTACACTAAATGACATTTTTTTTACACTACCAGTTTTTCTCGGTTTTGAACCGTGAAAATTACACTTAAGGACTTTTTACCTACACCAATACATTCCTCAATGCAGCCAATCAATTCCTAAAATGAATGTCACACACATACCCTAAAATGAATTAATAGAGTGCATAGCTAGAGATTGCATGTTACAATCATTTGCAAATGAAACCAATGAAGATAATCTCTCATATTAAAAAAATTACAAGTACAAGTTACACATATGAAGGGTGTAGCTCTCACACACAACTAGAAATGTATCAACAAACAATGTATTAAGACATTCTAAAGTCATGAGGCATGTGGGGGAGGTGGAATAGAAGCACTTGTGTAGAGAGTAGGAGCCATACCAAGTCAAGATAATTCCATGTGCCACTATCACGGAAAGTTATCAATAATATAACTATCAAGGGAAGTTATCACAAGTCAACAATATATGATTGCCATGTAGGTGGGTGGTGCAAAGTCAACAAAAGGACAAACCAATTTAGCCGAGTGTGCTAACATGAAAGTCCACTTTAATATGTTCTACCTTTGATTTATTGAGGTTGAAATCTACTAATTCATTATAAATATTTCAATAATCATCCTTGATGATGTGAGTGGTGGATTTTCCTTTATTCTAAGCAAGATTGTCAGTTCCTCTTGTTTGATTTTACCAAGAGGTTTTATCAAGATATCTGCCATTTGCTTAGTGGTTAGACAATATATAAGTTCTATTTCATATTTTTCATCACTAATAAAATGTTGTATCTCTATGTGTTTTATTCGATTATAAAATAATATTTAGCCAGTTTGATTGAACTTTGATTGTTAGTCTATAGGGTGTTAAGCTCTAATCCGATGTTCCTTGTAATTCTTCTAAGCCAAATAGTTTCGCATGCTCTACATTGATGATAGCTTTGTATTGCTTCTTACTACTCCAAGAGATGAGATCATCACCTTGATCCTGAGTGAGAGGAAATATCCTAACCTGAATTTTATGATAGTTTTAGCACTAGCCCAGTCACTATGTGCATAGCTAACTAACTTTAAATTCTTACATTGTGTGCATTCATTAGTACTTGATTCAAAGTTCCTTTGATATAGCGAAGTATTCATTTAGGCGGCTTTGACTCTCTCTAGGTTAGTACAAGAATATGCATTACAATGCTCAATTAAGAAATAGCAAGCCACAAGGTAGTATGATCAATTGGATTTCCAATAAGTAACCTATATAATGCTACATCAACATTTGGAGTTGGATTTATCTTATCAAGCTTGACACTGAATTCCATTAGAGTTGAAATGGGCGTTGACTCTTCCAGGCTAAACATTTTCAAAATATCTATGGTAATTTTTATTTAAGTAAGAATGGTTTTTTCATCCAAATTTCTAAACCCCAACCTTAAATTGATGAAATCCTTGAATTCACAAGAAATAATAATTTCATCATTATTTCTTATGATAATAATGCCATCTCATATAGGATAAAAATGATGGGCCTACCTTTCTTATCTTGTTTGATATCCATGTTAGAATTTGACATGTTTTCACAAACCCTTGAATGTTAAGTGTGTATGAATCTTGAAGTACTAGACTTGTGGAGCTTGTTTCAAGCTATAAAGGGTCTATTTTATCATTTATCATCTTGACTTTGGATATAACAAACGCTTCAAGTTGATCCATGTACACTTCTTATTTGAGATCCTCATATAAGAAGGTTATTTTCACATCCATTTGATATTGAGGCCAAATAAAGTGTGCTAAAAGAGATACAATCAACTTGATAGTGTTAAGCTTACCAGTTAATGTAAAGTTTTCCCCTCGTAGTTAATGCCATCCTTCTGGGAGGAAAAATCTTTTGCTACCAATGTCGCTTTGTATATGTTGATACTTCCATCACTTTTTAGTTCATCTACTAAATCCACTTATTACCATTAGTGGACTTAAAGGTAAATTAACCAGCTCACAAGTGTTGTTAGCTTGAATGCTCTTATATTCCTCATTCATAGCTTCTTCGTAATCTTCATTTTCTTTAACTTCTTCATACCTTTTTAGCTTGTGTATCTTCATGATATTGGTCATTTAGGCATTATTGTAAGGCAATTTATTAGATGGAAGACTTTGATCTCCTTAGAATATGAAGAATGAATGTTGTCTTCTAGAATCTCAGTTGAGTTGGTGACTCGAAAATATTCCTCTTTGATATATTCATCTAATTTATCTTTATGAATGAAAGCTTGATCATCATTACTGACAACTTTATTTGTGTCATTGGAATCCTCATTGGATATAACATCCCTATAAAAGAAAGCTTGTTTGATGACTAGATTATACATCTAATAAGCCTTACATTCAATTGTTTGGCACCATATCCAAAATAATACACTTATTGGATTTGTTATCTAGTTTCTCCTTTCAAATGTAGTAACAAATGTTGATTGCTTTCTGTCGCCTCCATCATTACTGTGTATCTTGCCCAATAGCAAGGTAGGGGTCCTCACCATGATCTTTTCATCCTATTTATCATTATGATGGTCGTATTGCAATGATGTTGTGTGCCCTGTCTATAGTCATCCCTAAGCTCCACCACTATCATTTTCACATCATCTGTCATCCATCCACATGTATATCATATGTGCCTTTCTCTCCTTTTTTATCATGATACTTAACACTCACACATCATGCCCTTCTCAAGGAACTAAAAGGAAACCCTAAAGCACTCACCTTATTGAAAACCCTCCCCAATATATTGTTATCGGTCTTTAGCACACCATAGATATGCTTGGGAAAACCCTAGGCTACCCACATAGAGTCTCATAATAATAAACATTAGGTGGCCATGAAAAACTAGTCTAGTTTTTCACACCTTCACACCTGTGAAAAACCAGGCTGGTTTTTCATATTGACATGACTACTACTAAAAAGGGGGCATATGGGGGAACCACCTAAAAGTCTTGAACCCTTAATTTTTGGCATGAAAATCAAAGATTTTCACACTCGTGAAACCCTATGTCTATATTTTTACACTAACTTACCATGGTCTAAAACTCCCGAGAAAAGGGTTATAACTACTCTAACATTCTTACTACCATCATATCCATCAATAAAACTGACATTTCTTCATCATGATTTTCTTCAGAAAACCACGCTTGAAAAGATACTTTGGTTTACACGCCTTAACAACCCTTGTTATAAACAGCATCCTCTCATTAACATATTCATTATCATTAAACTACTTCCCTCTGTAAGAAAAAGACCTAATTTTCTAACTTAAATATCTTTGTATATTCATCACGGCTGAGAACAACGGTCTGGTTTTCCACGTGTGAAAAGTTGTGCTTATTTAACATCATGTTAACTGCTTACATGTTTGCCAATCTAACTCATTCATCTTTTGTACTTAACTGTGACTAACCCTCATTATTTAACATCATGTTAACTGCTTACATGTTTGCCAATCTAACTCATTCATCTTTTGTACTTAACTGTGACTAACATCATGTTAACTGCTTACATGTTTGCCAATCTAACTCATTCATCTTTTGTACTTAACTGTGTCTAATCCTCATAATTTCTCGGCATGATTATTCATGATTGTGAAAAAACAGTATGGTTTTATGCTTAACTAATTAATTCAAAAGTACATAATTTGTGCCCAACAGTGAATCTAACTAACTGCTTTTCTCTATTAGGCACTATCATCCTTGAGGTGTGAATATCTCTTGATATTCACGGTCATGAAAAACTAGACTGGTTTTCTTGCCTAATAGAACTGATTAACATAACCGAGTTCCAAAAAACTGCATTTAACACACTAACTTACCAAAAGAAGAAGAACAAGAAGAAAGAAAGAAAAATACACTTTTGGAGGATTCCCTATTAGCTTTGCTGAGATCAAATTAATGTGTCTACTATTACAGGATGGCTCCTCTAGCCAAGGAAGTTATAGATTCAGATTACGCATCTTCAGAACTAGAAGGTCAAGCTAGGACCAATGCTACCCCCACCAAGAAGAAGGGTGAAAAGAAGGCGTGTTGGGCCCAAAAGCTTACCACCTTGGGCCATACCTATGGGATGTGGTCCGGACCAACCAAAAGTACAAGAGAAGCCATTGGCCTTGATCAGTATGCCGAGTAGCTCTCGAAGATTATCAATCCCTCCCTTTGTGCTGAATTCATCAAAGCTTATGACAAAGGACAAAGACGGGCGAGATGACCCTACCATATGGGGTAATGATACATAAAGATGATATTAGAGAAGCCATGTAGCTACCCCCAATCACCCACACTCCATCGCATGAAAAGGAAGGAACTTCCTTTTGATACCATGCTTAAAGAGATAATCTTCAATAACAACAGGATGGAGTACACCAACATCTGTAACAAGGCCAATGAACTGACAAGTAGGGTTGTTCCTATGATTATGCAAATAAATCCAATAGACAGATACAACCAGATTGACCTACACAAGCTTTTAAAAATCCACATGAACTTGAAGGATGACTAGGCATATTATCTACACAAAGAGCTTTACACCTATCTTAACCAACATTAGAACAAAGTGGTAAACCCATATCTCTACACCCATCTCAACCAACACCATAATAAAGTGGTAAACCCATATCTCCTATCCAAGGTTTTTAGCCATATCACAAGTGCACCACTGCCCTCCTCGAAAGCCACCAGGAAGATCTCTTTGAGGATCTAGAGGAAGCTAACTTGCTCATAGCCAACACCAAGGAAGTCCTCATAGGAATGTATGCAGAAAAGAAGAAAGTAGCAAGGATGAAATCAACTCCACTAAAGCCAATGATAAGTATTTAACAGATTATACACCCATGTATACATATGCCTCCTATTATTCTAAATTTCAAGTCATTGTGTAAATTCCTAATGAACTCTACCATTTTGGATGACATGGAAGAAAGTAGCAAGGATGAAATCAACTCCACTAAAGCCAATGATAACAGATTATACACCCATGTATACATATGCCTCCTATTATTCTAAATTTCAAGTCATTGTGTAAATTCCTAATGAACTCTACCATTTTGGATGACATGGAAGAGAGTCCTTAGTTCTTTATATACCCCGTAAAACTCTAAGGTTCCCTCACTAGGTCTAGGATTGGTTCTGGGATAAACTCTAATGGGATAAACTCTAAGATATGCTCAAGTAGAGTTAGTGGTTCATACTCAACCATTTGTTCATACATACACACACACACACACACACACACACACACATATGCATGTATATATATATGTGCTAGAAGACATTGTTGTCGAGCGTCAAGAGAATGTGTATACACACACATATATTGTTGAGATTTGAAGTGACATGTGAGCTAGAGAATGGAGACTTCTCCCACATTGATGTACAAGCCCAAGATTATACCTCCTCATATAAAAGGGAACAGCGAGGTGTTGTGGGTGCTTACCTTCTAAAGCAAAACCCTATTCTCTGTTAGCTTCACACTCTCTCTTTCATGAGAGGAGTCCATTGATTGTTGTTTGTGGGGTGGGTGTAGCGATAGGTTCCGAGGGGTGGTGGCTATTTTTGAGTGGCTTCAGGAGGTATCTCATGGAAGGGACTCCAATGTCGACCCACCAGAGCTAGAGGTGCAGGCCTATTAGGGGCAATCTTTAGTGAAGTGTCTAGATTTCTTACACTTGTAACATGATTCTGGGAAGGTCCCAAATTTGATAGAGACATTGAATTCAATGCCTTCTAGAGTCGAAGACGTCCGAGGTGTCATTCCACCTATCGTAGTGTATGAAGCATCATCACAGCCCTCATCCTTCATTAAGCTCCTATAAAGGAGCATACACCATGGCACTACTGCCCATAGGTAATATGGGAGGTCCGGGAAGCTAATCCATACCGGGCACTCATTTAAGCATCAACAAGGCCAAAGGACCCCATGTCTCAGCATAGGAAAGCAACAAAGATGAGTTGTTTTGCCCCCCACTCCTAAAAAGACGTGCCATTATAGGGCTAACTCATTCAGCATAGTGCATGATGGTAGATTTGTCTATGGTGGAAAATTCTTTGCACGCGTCAAAGCCAGGTGTCCACCCATTTGCTCTAGCACTACCTCCAAAGTGACGTTGGAATGCTTACCGATAAGGGCTATTTTGGCCCTATCGGGTGGCATGCACCATAAGAGGAAGACACTCGAGAGCCATTGACCAGTGGGTGAGAGAGCCGAGGTGCCATGCCACATAGAGTAACCCTAACCCTATCGGGTGGCATGCACCATAAGAGGAAGACACTCGAGAGCCATTGAGAGTGGCCAGTGGGTGAGAGAGCCGAGGTGCCATGCCACATAGAGTAACCCTAACCCTAAACTAGTTCCCCCACTTCAAATTATTCCAGTCTCACTCCAAGCTTTAGGTAGTTTTAGGAAGAAGAAATATCTCAAAAAAATATTTTCCCCTCTTCTCAAAGTTTTACCCACACACACAATAAGGACTTATAAATAAAAAATCTCCTTATTAAATGAAAAAGATCTCTCTCTCTCTCTCTCTCTCTCTCTCTCTCTCCTTTTCTTGGTGAAGACAAAACTCTCTTTCTTTTTCTTTGATAAGATAAATAAATATGTCATGCAAAATCTCTCTCTCTCTCTCTCTCTCTCTCTCTCTCTCTCTCTCTCTCTCTCTTTCACACACACACACACACACACACACAATGAGTCTCAATTTCTATTCAGATGAATTTCTCAATCTATAATCTCTTAAATGAATTTCTCAATATCTTAATTTCTTAATCTCTCAAATGAATTTCTCAATCTCTATTATAGAATGATTTCCAGACAAAGTCAAATGTGTAGAACCTTTAAAGGCTTTGTAATAACAATTTGATAACACTATCGGTTGAAGAGACTAACAAGTTTCTTAAAGAAACTTGTGAAGTTTTCTTGTTGGTCAAGGTCTTCCCAAAACAATTGAGCTTTGTGGATGAGTCTTACAAACTCTAATACTCCCAGTGAAACCATTGTGTGTCCTTTCTTTACCTTGTGCTCTCTCTCTCTCTCTCTCTCTCTCTCTCTCTCTCTCTCTCTCTCTCCCCCCAGAGCACTTTTTGGACTCTACATAGATGCATGTGAGACCCCTGTCCCCTCCGTGCATTGAACTCTAGAGTGCTGGCAGCGAAAGTAGCAACCTTGCATGTAGGGCAGAGCTTCCCACTCGGGGCCTCGCCCACCCACGAATGTCCGGACAAGAGACTAATCTGGCGATTCTTCCAAAACCGAACCCGAAAAAAAACTTCCCTCACCCAGAAAGCATAGGCGATTCTTATCTTCTAACGTAGTCAAGGGCCTTATCTATCCTTTGTATTCCGATCGAACCCTCGGGTCACATGGCTGAATCAAAGAGGAACTTGCACTTGGTTCATAGAAATCATCGCTTTCTTCCCCTGAAGCGAGGCACAGCCGTTGATTCTTTCCCATAGAACAAAATCTCCCTGTGATTTACTTTAACTATCGTAACTTAAACCTAACTGAATTGTGTTATAGGAATCCACTGATCCAGCCTAACCCCAATGGCCCATGGGTTAGCCAACCACCCAACCACTGTATTAGTGGTATCCCTTTTTATAAAAATTAGGTTTTGTTTGTCCCGAGTACCAGGGAAAAGAGTTCCTAGGGCCCCTAGCTGGCACTCATGCAAAATACAAAATAGACACACCACTTACACACACCAATATGAATTTGCCTTTTCTCAGATTCAATTATCTTCAAAACAAAATTGGAATGAACCCACAGTGTTTCCATCATAATTCTCAATGTTCCAGTTCCATTATTTTACAATCAAAATGTCATCCGGACTCTCCGTTGAAGACCAGCTAGTCAACCAACGAGATCTAATTTCAATTCCAGTTCACTTAGATAATTTCTCGCCAATCCATTAATATCTTCCTCGACATACGCATGGGTGTCCTAGCAGCCCGTGAGCCCCTGAGCCCGTGCTTCGCCTGGTCAGAACCCTCTAGGATCCTCCTTAGGTGTCCTAGTACTTCATTTAGGGACCGCTTCGTCGGCCCTCGCCCATCGTACCGAAAGTGCACCATTTTCAACCATATTGAGACTAGTCAAGACCTTGGCAGGCTTTGCCCTGCGGGAGACGTCCTTCGATGACTCCCCGCCAGCTGTTGCAACATAACTCTCCTTAGATCCTCCTTAGGTGTCCTAGTACTTCATTCAGGGACCGCTTCGTCGGCCCTCGCCCATCGTACTGGAAGTGTACCATTTTCAACCGAGGCTGGTCAAGACCTTGGCAGGCTTTACCCCGCGGGAGACGTCCTTCGATGACTCCCCGCCAGAGCTGTTGCAACATAACTCTCCTTAGATTAAACCAAAAGCCAAATGCTTCCTCCAGCATTCTGGCGTAAGATAGTCCTTTAAAAAAAACAGAGTTTCTATGCAAGTAAGAATCTCCCATTGAGTTTGGTTTTTCAAGACCCATTTTTCTCAAAACCCAGAATTTCTCAATGAAAATCATTAATCTCGTATCTCGGTGATCCACCCATCAATTGCAACGAATTTCTAACCTATTTCTTGACGATTTTGGGTCTTAGGGAAAACTTCTATAAGTCAGCCGGTTATCCATTCTTCGTATTGAAGAAATGGGAATGGTCACAAGGCTTGGTTTAAATTCTGATTTAAGAGATGGGCAGGCATCTTACTAACCCACCTTTCTCACGCGGTCATGGTCTAACCCTAAATTACTCGGATTTAATCCTAGATTTATTTCCTCAAGATGTTTATCCTGATAAAATAACTGTGATTTCCAACCGTAATGGTAAAAATCCCAAAATTATGAAAATTCATTCTTTCTTGGACATAATAGAATTATAAATAATTTTATTTATAAATAATGAAATTTAACAAGAATATTTCTTTTTTCAATGATCCTTTTTGTGAATATGTATACATCATTTATTTAAAATGTTCACATAGAATTATACTAAAATTTTATTTTCTCTATTTGAACCTCGGCATTGACATGCCCTAAATTATCTATGTAAAATATGGTGAAATCTTCTCTTTCGTACGAATTTTAATTTATGCATTTTGTTAATTAAAAGTACGATAAAAATTCCTCTTTTTGGATAAATAAATAAAAATACCAATGTATATACATACCATGAATATACTTATTTTGAAATATGACAATTATTCCTCTTTTGATATTTAAAATGTTTGTACATAGAATATCGTGAAAACTCCTCTTTTTACATTTAAATTTTTATGCATGTACGTATAAAAATAATTATAATAAAAATTCCTCTTTTCTTCATTTAAACATTTATGCATAAATACTATGAAAGTATTTTCAAAAAATGTAACAAAATCCTTCTTTTAGCAAAAATGCTTATGCATAGAATATGATGAGAATTCCTCTTTTGCATTATCAAATTTATGCATAGAATTAAATTCATTTTTAAAAAAGATTTTGCCATAGCTTCACTGCATTTTCTGAGAATTCTCAAAATTCTACTTCTAAATATTTATACATGATTATGAAATATGGTGAGACTTCATTATGCATACCTAAGCATAATTACATTTAAACCTCTTGATTATTCTTAAAAATATCCATTTATCATTCCTATATGAAAATACTTACAAAAATGTTAGCATAACTCTCTTTCAACTTAAAATGAATTAGTATGAATTTTCTTAATCATAAACAAGCTTAAAGGAATTAATCATCATTTTTAACTAGATTAAAAATCATAAATATGCTTAATGTTCTTCTCTAGCTTGTCAAGCCTAGAGTTTTGTTTAAGAAAATGAGATTCACACTAAGATCCATCCCTCCAAGAAGGATTCAACCATAAAGATGATTAATCTTTCTAAAAGAGAGATTTACTAATCAAAAATATTATATTTAAGCATAAAAGATTAGCATTAAACCATTTAAACAATATGATCACTAGAAACTTGGTTTTAAGGAAAAAAAACCATTGATTAAAAATGCTTTCCAAGCATTAGAGAGGTTGGGAAGAAGATTACCATTGAGAAAGATAGAAAAACACCATTGATTTAGGCTTACTCTTGGGTTTTGGCTTGATTCTTTAGAGATAAGTGAAGCCCACAAGAGAAAGCTTGGCCACCAAGATGTAGAGGGTAATCTCCAAGAGAGGATGAAGATTAATGAAGCTCCAAAGCTTCCCAAGACGAGGCAAAATAGAGGGATAATAAAATTACACTAATTTGAAGAATATATTGGCATGTAAATACAAAAAGATGAAAATACAAAGGAATGAGGATCTATTTAAAAGTGAGGGAGGCCACTAACAGAGTCCAACTGGGATCTAGAGGCTTCTAGCTTCAGTTTGATCCATTTTGGAGATAAGTTTTGGACCAATTTGGCTCACTTTTTGATCCAGTTTGAAAGAGGAGAGATAAAATATCTCAATTTTTTTGAATTAAAAATGTGGAGTAATGATGTGAAATAGGCGCTACCTTTATGAGCCCCCTCCCTCCTTATTGAGGTGTCAAAATTTCATTTTTTACTAATAAATCCAGTACTTAGTCAACTCTTCATCTTATGTAAGAATTTACTCATTTTTTGGAGGATTTTCTTTTATTCTTTGCATTTTTCTTATTTAAACACTTGTATTAATCCTATTGGCCCTTTAGAACACTCTTTGGACCTTAATCAAAAATTTCTGAAAATGTGGACCCTTAGGCTAAGGTCTCTAGTACACATATTCAATTAATTTCTAATGCACACTGGAAATTTTTTTTAGAACTTCTGTTTCAAGGGAATTCATCTTAAATATAAGGGATAACTTTATATCCAAAAATGTCTCAAAAACTGAATTATATCTCTCTAGAATATTTTCTCTCTCTAGGCCAAAAACAAGAGAAAACAATGTTTTCTTGCATTCTGAAATAGGGGATAATTACAGGGGACTGAGAGGAGAGCTTATACATTTTTTAGTGCTAAGAAGGAACCTTATATCCTCTCCCACTTGAAAAATGCGAGATGTCCTCGTCCTCATCTCGCAAAGTGGGGGTAGTCCCTTATCAGTTCTTCTTCTTTCTCCCAAGTGGAGTCATCTAAAGGATAGAGCTTCCACTTGACCAAAAACTCTCTAAGGACTCTGTTCCTGAGAGCCTTCTCCTGAACATCAAGGATGTCTTCGGGTTGGAGTTCCATTTAGCCTTAAGTATGAGAAGTCAATTGTTCATCATCCAGCACATGACTCGGTGGGTACATACTTTTTAAGTAAGCTAACATGGAATACATTATGTACTTTAAGATGGGGAGGTAGAAGAAGTTCATAAGCTAGATCTCCTACTTTCTTAGTAATTTCGTATGGCCCACAGTATCTTGGAGACAGCTTTTTGTGCTTCCCTAGAGATAAAGAACTTCTCTTGGGTCGTACACAAATGAAGACCATATCTGATTCTTCAAACACTCTCTCCGTTCTTTTCTTGTCTGCATACTGCTTTTGTTTGGTGGGTAACCTTAATATCTTTGCGGATTGCTTGCATTTGCTGCTCCATATCATCAAACATCTATGTGGACATCTCGACCCTGATCAATGGGTTAGACCAAGTTTATGGTGTGAGGCAATCTTGTCCATACAGAGCTTTGAATGGGCTCATCCTGATACTTCGGTGATAAGAGGCATTATACGCAAACTCCACTAGATGTAAGTATCTTAGCCACTTCTTAGGTTCTCTGCACAGCATGACTGAAGAATATCTTCAATTACTTGGTTTACTCTTTCAATCTGGCCATCTGTCTCGGGATGATAAGCTCTACTGAGATCTAAGGAAGTTCCCACGGCTTCGAAGAATGTAGTCCAGAACCTTGATGTGAACTTAGAATCTCTGTCGCTCACTATTCTTCTGGGTAGGCCATGCAGCCTGAAAATATCCTTGAGAAAGACTCTGGCAGCATCCACTGCAGAGTAGGTTTCTTTTACTGGAATTAGATGGGCAACCTTAGTTAATCTATTAACTACCACAAAAATGTTGTAACCTGATTGCACTGACGGTAATCTAGTAACAAAATCCATATTGATACATTCTCACTTTATTTGCGGAATGTCTAAGGGATGCAGCTTTCCTGGAATCTTAACCCTTTCTACCTTGACTCTTTGACATGTTAAGCACTGACGTACATGATTGAGTACATCCCTTTTGAGTCCTGGCTAGAAGAAGCTCTTCTTTATAGACATGTAGGTCTTTATGAACCCTGGATGTCCAACTATCGGGCTATCATGGGCTTCTCTCAAAAATTTTCCCTTTGTTTCCTCATCATTTAGGAATGCATAGTCGATTATTGTAATACATGCATCCTTCATCCAATTTGTACCCAAGAACTCGACTCATTTTCTGAGGAGTCTTGCTTTCCTGCATCAGTGGGTGGTGGGGTAGCAATAGGGGAAAAGAATCTATCCTACATGATCTTCTCTCTTGCTTCACTAATTAATGGATTTGACACTAGTGTTATTGCAAGCAAGGAGGCTTTCCTACTGATGAGCGCATCGGCTGCTGCCACATTTTCTTTCCCTGGTCGGTACTTTATCTCAGGGTCAAATTCCTGCAGGGTCTGCATCCACCTTCTTTGATGCATGTTGAGATCCCTTTGGGTGAAGATCCACTTCAAACTTTGATGATCATCAAGGTGAATCTCTATCCCAAGAGATAATGTCTCCACAACTTTAGAGCATAAACTACTGAGAGTAACTCCAAGTCATGGACAACATAATTCCTCTCATGCATTCTGGGTTTTTTGGATTCATAGGCTACTGCATGACCTTCCTGCATAAGTGCACCTCTTAGGGCAAAACCACTGGCATCTGTCATCACTACCTCAAAGGGTAAGGAAAAATCTAGCAATTTTAAGACAGGGTTGGTTACTAAAGCTATCTTCAGCTTATCAAAAGCATTGCATCACATAGTGGTCCAATGAAATAGGGTGCCCTTCTTGAGAAGGTTAGTCAAAGGGGATGCTATTTGAGCATACCTGGGTATAAAGATTCTATACCACCCAGTTAATCCTAGGAATCCTTTGACTTCTTTCACTGTCTTGGGCTCTGGCCAAGACACAATCCACGACTGCATACCTGGGTATAAAGATTCTATACCACCCGGTTAATCCTAGGAATCCTTTGACTTCTTTCACTGTCTTGGGCTCTGGCCAATCCACGACTGCTTGGATTTTAGCAGGGTCAGGAGAAATCCCATCCTTAGATACTATAAATCCCAAGTATTCGACATGGTCAGCAGAGAGAAAGTGCACTTACTCTTTTTTGCAAAGAGTTGGTGTTTCCTTAGGATCTCCAGGACTTTGCGCACATGATCTTCATGATCAGCTGTATTCTTGGAGTATACCAAGATGTCATTGAAGAAGATAAGAATAAATTCATCCAAGTATTCTTTGAGGATGTCTTGCATGAGGCAATTAAATGTTGCTGGGGCATTTGTCAGTCCGAATGGCATGACTGTAAATTCATAGTGCCCATATCGAGTATTGATGGCTGTCTTGGGGATATCTTGATCTTTAATTCTAATCTGGTATTATACAGATTTAAGATCTATCTTTGTGAACATTTAGGTTCCACTTAGCCGATCCAAAAGCTCATCAATCCTAGGAATATTATATTGATTTTTGACTATTAATTGATTTAATCCTTTGTAAATCAATACAGAGTCTTAACATTCCATCTTTCTTTTTCTAAAAGAGAATGGGCGCACCCCAAGGTGAAACACTGGGTCTTATGAATCCTTGCTCTAGCAACTTTCTTAACTGCTTCTTTAGTTCTATGGCTTCTGGAACTGGCATCTTGTATGCGCGTTGGGCTATTGGCTGAGCTCCGGGAGTTAGGTCTATCTCATGATCTACTTCAACGAGTTGGATGCATCTCAGTCAGCTCTTCTAGGAATACATCAGGACACTCACTTAGCCATTCTGGTTCCTTAGCCTTGCATTTTCTATCTACTGGATTCATTTTATTGACATCATAGATAGCTTGTTTCTTTCTGAGTCCCTTCAGCAATTTAGAAGCTTTGATTAACTGCAGAACTGGGGATCCAAAAATTCCAGTTCCTTGAACTTGATTTCCGTGAGAAGGTCGAGGAAAGAGATGGTTCCATTGTGAATGTCAGTCTGATTTTTGTGGAGCCAATCCATTCCAAGGATTCCGTCATAGATTCCGAGGTAAGAATTTGAACTGGAAGTCTGTCGCATCCCATCTAGATTAAACTGAATGCGGTCTATCTCATGGTGTGTGAAAAGAATCTTCCCACTGGCCAATTCTATTTGCATAGGTTTCCCTGTTTTCTGATCTAGGACTAACTTACGCAAGCCGTACCGGTGCACAAAAGCTTATCCATTTGATGGAGAGAATGCTAATAAAACTACTACTATTGACATAGACTTAACACACACTCAAGCTCAATCTTGCCATACTCACTCACTCATCATCCCACTCATTCATGCATCCAACACAAGAAGAAAGCTAAGATATTGCATACACAAGCTCAAAGCATTCTTCATTCTCAAACACTCATTTCCCTAGCATGCACACAATCCTTGAAGCTATCACCAAGAAACATACACACTAGAGAATTGACATGAGAAGAGAGACAAACATCCACTCATTGCATTGAATTAACAAAAATAGAACTTACAACAATGTAGATGGGGAGAGAGAAGAGCTTGCACCTCTATGGGAAAAGAGGGAGAGCTAGTCTCAAGAGAGCTCAAACATGAGTTTGCCCAATGTGTCCCTAAGCTCTCAAATGAGCCACTTTTTATACAAAAACTCTAAAACTCCCAAAAGTTCCCATGTGGGATTATTGTCAAGCCCACTCCCACATTCATCTACAACTTGGAACTCTTTACAAGAGCCCTAAGTGTCTTTTTTGTTGCATCCTTGCATTGATCTTCACTCGTCATGCAACACTTCCCCCTTCCTATTTTGCGCACGTCCTCGAGCGCGGTAGGAGCACGAGCTACAAAAAAAACAATGGATACAAGTAAAGCCTTTTATTGAAAAGAAAAGAAGAAAAGAAAAAACAGCAATGACAATTCCACATGTGAGCATACAAGTGAAAGGCTGATTAGAGTTTTAAAGAGTACTAAAATGGGTGAGTAAAGACTATTCAAAGTGAGACTAAGTGGTAGATAGTGCTATGCAAAGGCAAGTGTGCTTGTACACCACCGGTTATGACCGCAGTCTCAATGTCCTACAAGTATTTAAGTTATTCCTAAGTGGCAAACCTACTCCTAAATATGAGCAAAGGTGATTGGAACTCTTTTTTTTCTTTTTTTCTTTTTTGATGTGTGTGTAGAAGGTGATAAAGATTAAGGTTCCATCCCAATGAGACCCAAGCAATGGCCAAGAGACCTCCGCCAAGAGAATCTAAAAGCCGCTAAAGGACGACAGACCCTTTTTCTTTCTTTTTTGACATAAGGAGTACCCCATGAAGATGAGGGCATCGGTCTCGAGGGCCCATAATGTACCCCAGAGTCCTACCAACATCTATCAAGGCGATAGATTCCTTGAAGGTCTTTTTTCTGAAGTTTTTAGACGTCAGTGTTCACCCCATGGAAACCAAGGCATCGGCCCCAAGGTGCTAAGACAACCCCAGTCCTACCAAGCATTCCACATGGCTGTAGACACGTCATGTCTCGATTCACTTGTATATATTTATTTTTTTGGGGTATATTTTCGTAAAATTTTCTTATTAATCCTAGCACCTAGCTTATACCTAAGAGGTAGCTACCACTAGGGATAACTATACCTTGAAAGCATAAGAACTTGGCATACTCCATTGGTATATATCCTACACTGTCTTTAAATAGAAATATCTTCTACTAAGTTCACTAAGAATCTAGAATTCACTCACCATATTTTAACAACTAATCAAAAACTTAAACCAGCCAACATTGTGTGAACATGCAAACCATATATCCAAAAGATAAAAGCACATAAAGAACAAAAGATTAAGATTTGAATACACCTGTTGTAGTGCCCGTTGATGTTGTTCGTTTGCGTTGATGCATTGCTGATTTTGTGCAGATTGCTCCTCCTTGGTCTTTGTAGGCGTAGCATGTCTCCCCCCTTCCTAATTTGTGTGCACGGTAGGTGGACTGTTGGGGCGTGTTTGATGCTCTTGTTTAGCTGAAATCTCTGCAAAATGGTTATTAACAAACAAGAAAAGAAAAGAAAAGAATAAAATTTGCTATTGGTGCCAATCATCGAATATAGCCGAGGGAAAAAACCCAGTGGGAGAAAAGTGCCCTAGCTTGTCGATCTTATTGTGGAGTCGCTGAGCTTACCCTTGCGCTGGTGGTGGATCCGTGTCCACTTCTGCTGGAAAGATGGTATCAATTTCCTCAGGATGCAGGGACAACCCCTCACAAAAACCGGCCTCTGGAGAAGGTGGTAGAGGAAGGAGTGCTTCCTCACTAAAATATGGCATTGGTTCTATGGGAAGGTTAAGGAGACAATTTCGATTTTGGAACTGCGCAATATAGGTACTCATATTGATCCAATATTGACATGTTGAGGCTTGGGGAAGGAGGGCTTGCAAGATCGGTGGTTGCAAGTCATTTAAGCTTGTATCCTGCCATTGTTGTGCTTGAACCTCCTCAAGTAATCTACGTTGATTTGGTCCTCTCTCTGGTATTCTCACATTAAGAAGACTATGGCATTGGGGTGTAATTCCCACAATTTGTTTCATTAAGCCCGTGCCATATCGTCTAAAGTAAGAGCGGCATATCCAACAAATATGTGAAGCTTCTCCTAATACGAGTCGTGCACACTCTTGACAATGTGGAAATGGGTGATGCTGTTGATAGAATAACGTGACAAAGTGATGCCCATAGCAATTTTCACCTAAGGAAGCATAGAAGTACCTAGAATGAGTTTGAAACGGAGGAGCACTATAACCCCCGCGATGATCAGGTCGAGTACTATCAGGGTCAATGCATGGTGGACATGTATCTCGCCAAATATCCATCAGGAGTTATGTGGACGTAGAACAATGAAATTTAGAACACTCATATCCATCATTATAATTCCAATAAAAAACAAGATTATCTCAAAAAGAACACAATCCTCTAAAGGCATAAGGAACCACATTATTCAAACATTGATCTACCAAAGAGCTTCAATTGTAGTGTTAATGCCTTATCTTTGGTTTTAGGTATATCCTTTTTAAGAGGTGGGAATTTTAGCAATTGTCTTGGAATTTGAGCAAGATAAGAGGATTTAGGCATTGAAATGCTAGAATCTATGCTCAAATGAGACTCATTTGGACTTGTCTTAGGTACACAAGTTGATGGTGGAATTGTGTAACAATGAGAAATTGGGACAACCGGTGTTTCAATACATGTTTTAGGAGGATCAACACAAGTAGATTTGTAGGTGCTATCACAGCCACCTATCCTATCTTGAAGAGTTTGTGTTGATTTCTTTTGCACCCACTGATATGGAAAATCAAGGGTGGCTTTTGGAATCTTTCTTAAACACTCTTTTACCCCTAGTAAACCATGGCATTTTGGAAGCCAAATTGCTGTTGCCCCCTCATAATAGCCTTGTGCTTTAAGAACATGTTTTGGGACCCAACGACCGAGGTTTAGGCTTGGAGACGATGTGCTTCTTAGGAGGCTTAGCGACTGGGCTAGATGGTACAAGTTTGTACGCATCTTTGGGTAGCCAAATTGATAACTCCTTCTTGCCTGGCCTTCTTTGAGCAACAACTAGAGTAGTTGGAACATGCCAGCCATGGCCCTCACTTGAGTACTCACACATCATTTGTTTTGGAGCTTCAAGAGCAGATTTTGAGAGTGGGTTGTGTAAGGTAGAAACATTACCCTTTTGACTCGATAAAGCTCGTGGCGTAGCAGATCCCAAGATGCAATCCGAATCAATTTGCAACTTGTATTGTCTATTCTTCCAATCTAATGAGCAATTGGTAGCATTCAACCACGATCAACCGAGAACAACCTCTACTACTGCTTTGGACTTACATGCCACATAAAAGGGTACTGACATCTGGTGATCCTGAATGGTCATCATAATGACACATTTTCCCTCTATAGGGTTATCATCACCTGAGAAGCTTCGTAAGTCAACAGGAATTTGCACAAGTGTTGGTTGCCCCAAGGCTTTCCATGTGTCAAACGAGAGAACATTATAATCTGCACCAGAGTCAATTAAGGCAGAGATAAAGTAGGTATTGTCCTTGGTGCTTCGAAGACTAAAAAGGGCTACAAGCCCGAAGACTGCGTCAGCGGGTCCCTCCTCAAGAGAGATCTTAGGCGCATGGCCAAGGTCCTTGAAAACCGGGTTGGTGAAAATGGCTACCGCCCTGGTTTGGAAAAAGCTGCCTTGGCAAAGCTGAGCTCTGTGCGCGAAAGCCTGCGAGCAGCAAAGGCAGGAGCGACAAAGAAGAGTTCGAGGCCGTCAAGGAGATCCGTTAGAAGCTGGCTCCTCAAGATAGTCTGTCAGCCTTGACATTGAGGCAGCCAAGGACTGGATAACTTTTTTTTTTCTCGCAGCTTTTTAGCTAGAGATTTGATTTTTGCGTTGCTCATGTCAAGTTTGCTTTTCATTCCGAAAAAAGGAAAAAAGAAAAAAAGAAAAAAAGAAAAAAAGAAAAAAAAACAATGATGTAAGCATAGTGACGGTACTTGAAAAGGAATAAAAGCAATAAAACTTAAAAAACAATGCGGGAGAAACCTCAACTGCTCAATGGTTTTTTTCTTATCCTAACCTTATCCACTCTCACTGGGATCGCACACCCGAGCTTAACCTAATCACTCAATGGTTTTGCAACCAAAAGAGGAAATAGTGGTGGTTTCCACACACTCTCAACCGGATTTGAGTCTTCTCCCCGGCAGCGGCGCCAATGGAGAGACGGAAAACTCTCTCACTTGTAGCAAGAGTAGTATGATCCACACGTAGCTCAATCCAATGGGATTTGCATCCCTTTCGGAGCTGGGATTCAACCCGTACCGGTGCACAAAAGCTTATCCATTTGATGGAGAGAATGCTAAGAAAACTACTACTATTGACATAGACTTAACACACACTCAAGCTCAATCTTGCCATACTCACTCACTCATCATCCCACTCATTCATGCATCCAACACAAGAAGAAAGCTAAGCTATTGCATACACAAGCTCAAAGCATTCTTCATTCTCAAACACTCATTTCCCTAGCATGCACACAAGCCTTGAAGCTATCAACAAGAAACATACACACTAGAGAATTGACATGAGAAGAGAGACAAACATCCACTCATTGCATTGAATTAACAAAAATAGAACTTACAACAAGCATCCTTGCATTGATCTTCACTCGTCATGCAACAGTTGTCCTTCCCGGGTACCAGGGAAAAGAGTTCCCAGGCCCCCTAGTCGGATATTCATGCAAACTTAAAACTAGTCACACCACTTACACACCCAATATGAAATTGCCTTTTTCACAGATTCAACAGTCTTTAAAACAATCATTTAATGAAACCATAGTGTCACTAAACATAATCCTCTAATTATCCAGTTGAACCCTTATTTCCAAACATTCCTTCATCGGTGTACCTATGGCATCATTGGCAACCAGAATGCTCACCCCCTATCCACTCAAGGGCCTTTTCGATAGTTCCTAGCTCATAGTAACTGGCAAGTATTCACTTTAACAAAAATGAAGTCTCCGTTGAAGATCAGCAAGATCAACCAACAGATCCATATAAAAGAGCCATGGACTCATCCGTTGAGGACTAGCAAGGTCAATCAACCAGATCCATGCCTGAATTCAGAAAATAACTCTTACTCCTTGTTCCAATATCTTCCCTGACGTTGATGACACGAAAGAGGTATAGCTGTATATGCCTTTTTAGAGTGTCACACTTCCACACACGGATACAAACACACCCAGAACACCAGACCCAAGAGCATAAACAAAACTTTATTTCAGCACAAGTCTTCATCTTTACAAAGTTGGACATCCATTACATCCTCAGAACCATCTTTATCTAACACCCATTAACAATCAGCCCACTCTTAACAATCCACGGTCTCTAATCTCATGGCTAGCATCTTGCTCCCTTGACGTGCATGCTTCTATCCACACCCAGCTCCCTGAACATCAACAGCAACCAAGACACCAACACACTACCATAACTAGATACATCACCCAGTACCATTCATCTTTGAATTCCCAACCAACACTTCCATACAAGCTTCTTCTGACACACAGAAGCTTTTGCTTCACACCATCTCACATACACGACACCTTCAAATCAACACACAAGATGTATACTCACAAGGCTGCCCCCATTCATCTTGGCTGATCCCTCTCTCACCTCTTCTTAGAACATCATCACCTCAGCCCTCCAGCTGCCCTCAAACACCAGCCCGCAGCATCCCAACAACACACACACTCATATTCTGCGCTCAGAGCAACCCAAGAAAACAACTTTCACTCACACCTCTGCAGCTTGCTTTCAAGGTCCCTTGGAAACGTGCCATCCCCAGTTGTACTTGGCATCGTCTTCAACCTCACATACACAATCACCATCACTACCTCAACAAACCACCTCCAGCTTCACACCATGATGATCGCTTCTCTTCTGCGAACATAGAGAGAGAGAGAGAGAAGCGAGGGGAAGCCCACAGCGACCTACTCCCACTATTCGTCCTCGCTCCTGGCCTGCTCGCTGCCACCACTTCTCCTCTGCTTTTTGCGTGCAATCCACGTACTCTCTTCTTCTCTGCAGTGGATGCCACCACCCTTTTTTTTGGCTTAACTACAGTCGTCGTTCCCTCCTTCACGGCTTTGCTACAGTCGACGTTCTCTCCTCTCCTCTACTATCGACCTTCTCTCTCCTTCACTCTACTTACAGTCGACGTCACCTTCTTCAACTTTGCTCAGCTCCTCCCATATGCATTCCGCTCAACCTTGTGTATCATGCATCACGTACTTCCCCGCACAGCTCTCGCTCCTGCTCGTCCATTTGCGTGCTTCATTCCAGCATCGATCCATCCCACTCAGCTCCCTGTCTACGTGCTTCCGCTCTGGAAAGACCCGCGCCCTGGCCTGAATTGGCATTCCTCCTTTTTTATCGAATTCTCCCTGCGCCACCTCTCTCTTGCGATGCACACGTCCATCACTTTCTTTTTCTTCCCCTTCCAGAACCATCTCATGCACACACGTGGCCATGTACAGCCACATCATGCTTCCTTTAGTCTTGGACATTTTCACCCCTTCATACACACATTAAATTGGCACCCCCAACAACTAATTGCCTCCATTGCACATACACTTCCATCAAAGCCTAAAGTTTGATTACTGCATACAACCACACATCCATGACGCCCACGCTGAGTCAATGAGTGCTCCCATGACTTTACCACAATACGGAACATCACTCATGTACACATGTACAAGTTGAGTTTGGGGTTTTCAAAAGTCTTCACACATATTTAGCAACCCCCTATTTTTGCAAAGACATTCATGTCCAGCAGTTGTACAAATAGAGACCATTTATCCTCCTGGATCAAACAAAAATCTCGGTGCATACACCTTCCAATCCTTCAAGCATTTTCCTCTGTCAAATAACCATTAATACATCTTGTCATAATCTTCCATTTTCAGCAACCCCCTGGGTTCTTCATATATGGCATCATCAATATATACTATTGCATTTCCTCCTCCATACCAGCTCACATAGTCCTGTGATGGAAGCAACCATTCCTCACCTCTACTCCTCTCTAACACATCTGAATCCCACTCATAATCATATACTGAATTAACAAACATCTGATCATCAACTTCCATCTCATGTTATCCAATTTGCAACCTACATCATTGTTGGTTTCCAACTCTTCCTCTAGACAAACTGCCAGACTAAGACTATAGCCAAACCACTCATCCATATGTTGAGCATCAACATGAGGTGTACCCACCATAAACTCATTTCCCTTCAGCCCAGCAACTTCATGCACTGTAGACTCATCATTGCCACTTCCCTGTAGTTTCTCCAGCTTCAAGACCATTGGTGATCCTTCAAGATTCTCCACATCTTGCACAGGCATCTCTACCAAGTCTAAGCTTCCTAAACTGCCAGGCAAAGCATCTTGGTCCCCTTGACCAACAACAATAGCCTCACATGCATTCTCACTACTGACACCAACTCATTCTCTTGGGCATGACAAGAAACACACACCTTATGATCAGCAACCGCACATGAAAAATCTATCACGTCATCATCCAAAATAGCACCTAACTCATTATCAGTCACACCATCATTCCCTTCCTGCACAACTGGTATGCAAGTATTTGTTATCTTCTTCAAGGAAGCCAATTCCAACAGATCACCCAATGCATTATCAAGAATACAGTTCAGCTCATCATCCAAATTCTCACAACTTTCAGGATGCATACTCTCAATCTCTGGCATCTTCACAAACTTCTTTGGCTCTTCCTGTATTCCCAAC
Organism: Cibotium barometz; assembly: GCF_041138505.1. Classification (NCBI taxonomy): domain Eukaryota; kingdom Viridiplantae; phylum Streptophyta; class Polypodiopsida; order Cyatheales; family Cibotiaceae; genus Cibotium; species Cibotium barometz. The sequence continues at coordinate 10,642,319 of NC_141104.1, read as the reverse complement.
TGCCTCAGACGTTTCACCTTCCACTCCTTCTCATGAGCAACTCTGATAGCCTCCTCAAAGCTATCCAGATTCTTCAGCTCCACCTTTAGACGGAGAGTTGGCTCCAGACCAGCCACAAGTTGGTCTCTCTTTATCATCTGCGGGGGTACTTCAAGAATCAAAGCCTCACACCATAGACTCCACAGCCTACCAAACTCAATCAAATACTGATCCACATCCTGTCCATCCTTCTGCTTAATTTTACACAACTCTTTCCACACCTCATTCAGACTCCTCACATGGACAAATTGTGTAAAAAATGCAGCTCTGGCTACATGGTACTCAGGATCATGTTGATGAGCATTCCTGTGTGTAGTCACAAACATCTGTAGCCATGCTTTTGCATCACCCTGTAAGAAATAAGTCAAAATCTCAGAGAGGATCTCCGGGGTTGCCCTGTCTTTCATCAGAGCTGTAAACTCCATCTTCTCCAGAAACGTGATTGCACTCTCCTGTGGCAATCCTCAATACTCTGGAAAATCTTGAGCCATCTCCCCAATCTTTCTTCACACAAACCCCTGTCTTTTTCACAAACTGAAGGAAATTTCTTCCTCTGTGGAGGCACCAAAAAGTGATGACACAGAAGCGGTATAGCTGTATATGCCTTTATAGAGTGTCACACTTCCACACACGGATACAAACACACCCAGAACACCAGACCCAAGAGCATAAACAAAACTTTATTTCAGCACAAGTCTTCATCTTTACAAAGTTGGACATCCATTACATCCTCAGAACCATCTTTATCTAACACCCATTAACAATCAGCCCACTCTTAACAATCCACGGTCTCTAATCTCATGGCTAGCATCTTGCTCCCTTGACGTGCATGCTTCTATCCACACCCAGCTCCGTGAACATCAACAGCAACCAAGACACCAACACACTACCATAACTAGATACATCACCCAGTACCATTCATCTTTGAATTCCCAACCAACACTTCCATACAAGCTTCTTCTGACACACAGAAGCTTTTGCTTCACACCATCTCACATACACGACACCTTCAAATCAACACACAAGATGTATACTCACAAGGCTGCCCCCATTCATCTTGGCTGATCCCTCTCTCACCTCTTCTTAGAACATCATCACCTCAGCCCTCCAGCTGCCCTCAAACACCAGCCCGCAGCATCCCAACAACACACACACTCATATTCTGCGCTCAGAGCAACCCAAGAAACCATCTTCATCTAACACCCATTCACAATCAGCCCACTCTTAATAATCCACGGTCTCTAATCTCATGGCTAGCATCTTGCTCCCTTGACGTGCATGCTTCTATCCACGCCCAGCTCCCTGAACATCAACAGCAACCAAGACACCAACACACTACCATAACCAGATACATCACTAGTACCATTCATCTTTGTTCCCAACCAATACATCCATACAAGCTTCTTCCGACACACAGAAGCTTTTGCTTCACACCATCTCACATACACGACACCTTCAAATCAACACACAAGATGTATACTCACAAGGCTGTCCCCCATTCATCTTGGCTAATCCCTCTCTCACCTCTTCTTAGAACATCATCACCTCAGCCCTCCAGCTGCCCTCAGACACCAGCCGCAGCATCCCAACAACACACACACTCATATTCTGCACTTAGAGGCAATAATACAAACAAGAACAACCACCTCTCTCCTTTGTAGTAGCAGCATCAACCCAACAAAACAACTTTCACTCACACCTCTGCAGCTTGCTCTCAAGGTCCCTTGGAAACGTGCCATCCCCAATTGTACTTGGCATCATCTTCCACCTCCCATACACAATCACCATCACTACCTCAACAAACCACCTCCAGCTTCACACCATGATGATCGCTTCTCTTCTGCGAACATAGAGAGAGAGAGAGAGAGAGAGAGAGAGAGAGAAGCGAGGGGAAGCCCACAGCGACCTACTCCCACTATTCGTCCTCGCTCTTGGCCTGCAATCATCGCCCACCACTTCTCCTCTGCTTTTTGCCTGCAGTCCATGTACTCTCTTCTTCTCTGCAGTGGACGCACCACCCTTTTTTTGGCTTAACTGCAGTCATCGTTCCCTCCTTCATGGCTTTGCTGTAGTCGATGTTCTCTCCTCTCCTCTACTGTCGACATTCTCTCTCCTTCACTCTTCTTACAGCCAACGTCACCTTCTTCAGCTTCACTCAGCTCCTCCCATATGCATTCTACTCAGCCTTGTGTATCATGCATCACGTACTTCCCCGCACAGCTCTCGCTCCTGCTCGTCCATCCGCATGCTTCATTCCAGCATTGATCCATTCCCACCACTTAGCTCCCTGTCTGATAAAAAACAGAAGAAGGAGGGAGCACACACGAAGAGAAGCAAACCCTAATCCATATTCATCAATCATAAAGAAGGAGAGAATCCATAGTCATCATCTCTCTCACACACACAAAAGAGAACACAACATAGTGTTATGTCCACACTACAAAGTAAACCTAATGTAATGTCCACAAACCACACATGACCAACTGGACACGGTCATAAACACACCACACGATATCCATCTACCATACTGTCACTCTGTCAGCACCCATGTGCTATATACGAGCTTGACATTTCAACACTCCCCCTCAAGCTCGACATGTCCATCTCTAGGACTCCCAATCTAGTACGAAAATACTCGAACTTATCCTTACCAAGTGCTTTGGTAAAGATATCTGCAACCTGCTCATCTGTATGTACATATGTCAAATCAACATGCCCATCTAGCACTTTCTCTCTGATGAAATGATAGTGGACCTCAATATGTTTGGTCCTGGCATGATAAACTGGGTTGCTAGCAAGCTGAATACTACTCATGTTGTCACAATGAATGACAACTCTCATATCACTCTGTAACCTGACATCATCTAGCAACTTCTTCAACCACATAGCCTCACATGCAGCTATGGCTGCTCCACGATACTCGGCCTCTGTGGTAGGATAAAGCAACTATAGGTTGCTTTTTACTGCTCCAACTCACAGCTCCACTACCAAGGCTGAAAACATAGCCACTGGTAGACCTCCTGCCATATGCACTATCGGCCCAATCTGCATCTGTATATCCATAGACATGCATGTCTTTTCCTGCCTCATAGAAAAGACCATAATGCACGGTAGTTTTGACGTATCTCATAATACGTCTCACAGCATCCAAGTGAGGTTTACGAGGACTCTGCATAAACTGACTTACCAAATCAACTACATAGCTGAGATCTGGCCTTGTAATGGTCATGTAGATAAGGCTACCAACCATTTTTCTGTACATGGTGATATCATCAAGCTCATCACCCAAATCAGCCCTAAGCTTCATGTTTTGCTCTAATGGTGTCAACATTGGTTTGCATGCTGTCATACCATACTTTGCCAGCATGTCAAGTGCATATTGCCTTTGCACCAGCCATATACCCTTTCTTGTTCTAATCACCTCAATGCCAAGAAAGAACCTTAAATCACCAAGGTCTTTCATATCAAACTCTTTGCATAAAGAGGCCTTAACCTCATCAATGCCTTTCCCACAATCACCTGTGATAATCAAATCATCAACATAAATGACTATCATCACGATACCATCATGTGTCTTCTTCACATAAAGTGAAGAGTCTGCATTTCCAACCACAAATCCAATACTAACAAGATATCTGCTGATCTTGTCACTCCAAGCACGAGGTGCTTGCTTCAAACCATATAATGCTTTCTTTAACCTGCAAACAAAAGTAGGATATTCTGGATGTACATATCCTTCTGGTTGTTCCATGTACACCTCTTCTTGTAGTTCACCATTCAAGAAAGCATTTTTTACATCCATTTGATGTAAAGCCCAACCTTTTTGTGCTGCTAGTGCAATGATAGACCTCACAGTAGCCATCTTAGCCACTGGGCTGAAAGTTTCATCATAATCAAGACCATAAGTTTGTGCATATCCTTTAGCGACCAGCCTTGCTTTATGTCTCTCTAGGTTGCCATCTAACTTGAACTTTACCTTATACACCCATTTGCAACCAATTGCATTCTTTCCTTGTGGTAACTCAACCAATTCCCATGTATCATTTTTGTCCAAAGCATCCATCTCTTCATCCATGGCTGTCACCCAAACCTGCTTTCCATGTGCTTCTTCAAAGCATGTTGGTTCCTCATGTGTCAACATTGAGGTCATGTATGCATAGTGCATTGCATAACCCCTATATGTCAACCTCTCTACAGGGTACCTTACCCTTTGTGATCTCCTGACAACCTGTGGTTCACTATGACCTCTTCTAGCATGAGGTGGGACATACCTCTCATGCCTATCAACACCTGGAGTACGAATAACTGGAATCCCAAGTTCTAGCATGAGGTGGGACATACCTCTCATGCCTATCAACACCTGGCGTACGAATAACTGGAATCCTAAGTTCTTCATCAAGACTTTCGAAACTTGAGGAATCATAACCTGTAATCCCAATTCCTTCAACCTTCTTCTTTCCTTTGTCCACAGCACTACTACTAGTGCTTGCACTCTCATTTCTGAGTCTCCCTGACCATGGACTCACATTACATGTGTCACTAGAAGAACCTACAGGTCCTGACAAAGAAGTAGAAACCTCATTTGGCAAGTTTACATGCACATCTGCATCTATGTCATCCACCATGACATCCACTTTGTCTTTATACCAACTTGACAGCTCATCAAAAACCACATCTCGTGAGATGAGAACCTGTTTAGAAACTATATTTTGTGACTGTTTGTAAATGACTGTTTTATGTCAAGAATGCTGGGGAAGCATTTTGACCGTCTTGTGGATTAAGGTCATGAAGACCTAATTGTTAAAGTTGCAACTGTTGACCGGAGAGTCAATGGAGGACGTCTCGCGTAGCAAGGTCGACCGAGGTCTTGACCAGCCTCGGATCGATTTAAATGGTGAGCTTCCGGTATGGTGGATGAGGGACCAAGGAAGCGGCCTATGAGTGAAGTGCTAGGTCACCTGCGACGAAGGATCCTAGAGGGTGCTGACCATACGGTGCTCGGGCTCTGGGTCGCCGAAGATACCCACACGTGCGTTGTAGAAGATATTGGAACAAGGAATAAGAGTTGTTTTCTGAAACCGGGCATGGATCTGGTTGATTAACCTTGCTGGTCCTCAACGGATGAGTCCATGGCTCTTTTATATGGATCTGTGGGTTGATCTTGCTGATCTTCCACGGAGATTCCATTCTGTTATATGAATATATTGCCGGTTACTACTATGAGCTAGGAACTATGGAAAAGGCCCCTGAGTGAACAGGTGGTGAGCGTTCTGGTTGCCAATGATGCCATAAGTATACCGATGAATGAATGACTGGAAATAAGGATTCAACCAGAGACTATGAGGATTGTCATCAGTGACATAATGGTTTCATTAAAAGATTGTTTTAAAGTTAGCTGATGCTAAGAAAAAGGCAATTTCATATTGGGTGTGTAAGTGGTGTGACTAGTTTTATGTTTGCATGAACTTCCGGCTAGGGGGCCTTGGAACTCTTTTCCTTGGTACCCGGGACAAAACCTAACCAAATTCTTAATTGGATCCCCATCACTACAGTGGTTGGGCGGTTGGCTAACCCATGGGACTGGATGGGGTTAGGCTGGACTGATGGATCCGTAAATCTAGACTCAATTTCTGTTATTACGATAGATGAAGTAAGCCCCGGATAGTAATTGTTCTATGGATAGGAATCAACGGCTGTGCCTCTTGATGGGGAAAAAAGCGTTGATCCCAATGATCCAAGTGCAAGTTTCTTCTCTGATCTGACCGAGTATCTTTATAGATGCAGTCGGATCAGTTTGATCACTAATGGTCTTGACTACGTTAGAGTAAAAAGTTATCCTGGAGGAATCGCCTGTGCTTTCCGGATAAGGGAAGTTTTTTTCGGGTTTGGTTTTGGAAAAACCGACAGATTAGTCTTTTGTCTGGATATCCGTGGACGAGGCCTCGAGTGTGGGACCCTGCCTCGTGCTAGAAGTGCTACTTCCGCTACTAGTACCCCGAATCCGTTGCGCGGTGGGAACAGGGATCTCACAGTTGGTATCAGAGCTTTTTGGTTAATGAGGATCAACTGAGAAGCCAAATATATCAAAAATTTATCAAGAATCAAAAAGGTTATAATTGTGTGAGATAATTCATACAAATTGATATTCAATCTGAAAATTCATAATTTAGTAATTGGGTCTTCAAATGGAAGTACCGCAATTATATGGAACCCTGACTTGCTTGAGGCCTAGACATGATGGTATTTACCTTATAGTTCCAAGTATTATGACGACCCGTATATACCGAGGGTATAACTGCAGCTCTTTATCGGTAGTATATACGAGTAAATCCAAGACTTGAAATTATAAGCGTTAATGCTATTCAGATGATGATTTCGAATGTGGTTGATATGATTTTAATTTTGTTTGAGAGCTGATTTGGATTCTGATTGAAAAATGATGATTTCTGAAATTTAGTTGAAATATAATAACCTGAGCAAAACTACAATGAGGATGAATGGGACGAGTCCCTGTGATGATAATGATTTCAGCAAATCACTATGAGATTAGTGGATTGTGCTGTCAAATTACTACTGTTAACACTTGACCGTTAGATCAAGTTAAGGGATGACAAATTGAGAACTTACTTGACTGAAATTCCCGTGGAGGAATGTTCAAAAGGAAATTTTTCGGTCTAATGGACCATTATCATGTTAAAGATATGAATGATATGATCTGAATGAATTGTTATTTAATGATATGTTAAAGATATCATGTTAAAGATATGAATGATATGATGTGAATGAATTGTTATTTAATGATAAGTTCTAAGGGATATTTATCCTAGTATTCTGTTGGGTTGACCAGAATATAAGGAACCCCAGAATAAAATTGAATCTTAAGAAAAAGAGTTATCCTCTACCTTGCGAGATGAGGACATCTCGTACTTTTTTAAGTGGGGTAGAATGTAAGATTCCTCCCCAACCTTCGAGGTATACAGGAGTAAGAATCTCCCTTTTTGATCTTATAATTATTCCCTCTCTAAAATAAAAGAAAGATTCTGTTTAAAAAAGGAAGACCCTTTCCCTAGAATACTTCTGAGGAGTCACGCCTGTTTTAAGGATTCAGAACAATGAGTTCAGAAGTGAAAATCGGTGTTTTGGATACCAAGGTTTTGGTTTTCATTCGAGTACGGCCCAAAAGAAGTTCTTTATCTCTTGGGGAGTATAAGAAGTTATCCCCCAGATATTGTGAGCCTTATATCTGAATTCAATGAAAGTAGGTGACTTAGCCTACTGTAAGCTTCTTTTACCTGCTTATCTCAAAGTTCTTAATGTATTTCATAGAAATATGTGCCAAACCCAAATCATGGAAAGATGGTAAAACTTCAGTGACAAGATACCGTTGGCTTCTAAGTTACGCTAGCTCCTTCCTTTATATAAGTCGTAACTTTTACCTGTTGCTCACAGTAATCTTACTTCCATCGATCTCCCTTCTTCTTAATCTCCTTCATGGCTTGGCAACAGGAATTAGTTTTATCCATGATGATTTCTCACCTTCAAGACGCAAGAGAGTCTGTGAAGAAGGAGTTTATAGAACAGTATGAGCGCTCACTTTTCCCTCACTTGGGAACTTCTGTAGCTCAGACCAAATGGCGGACCTATCAAAACATAACTAGGGTAACACCCTGGGGTCAGCAGCACTTTCGTAACAATGTCCGCTTGGCCATGGTTATTGAAGCTTTGGGTTTGGGTCCCCGATACTACTGCATCATGAGATCAAGACATCTTGGGTTTTCTGAGCGGGTCTTCTTACTGGCGTGTTTTCTTTCTCATGAGAAGATATGCCTTTACCCCGTTTTTGGCTTACCTCTCAGAGGTCCTTTTGTTAGATCACCTCATACCACTGAGATAGGTGCGACAATAACCAATAGAATTATTCCCATAGATGAGTTACCTTATACATGCGCAGCTTGTGAGTGCTGCTTTTGTGATCATATGATGGACGGGCTTATGGAAGTGTAAAGAGTTCTTCTATCTTTACTGTATATGGAAGTGTAAAGAGTTCTTCTATCTTCTATCATATGATGGACGGGCTTATGGAAGTGTAAAGAGTTCTTCTATCTTTACTGTATATGTTTCAAGAATGAATAAAGTTTAAATCTTGTTCTTGTCTTGACCCTTACTCTCTTTGAGACTTTTTTAATTGGTGGTTAATCTTAATTAAATTTTTCTCTAACTCTCATGTTCGTGCATCTTGCGAAATTATCCCAAGTTTGTGAGATGAGGACATCTCGCGTTTTTCAAGTTGGAGAGAATGTAAGACTCCTCCCCAGCCTCTCAAAATGTCCAGCATCTTCCCGTGTAATCAATCCCCTCTTCAGAAATATAAAAGACCTTGTTTCTAACTGTTTTGACTTAGAGAGAGAGAATATTCTAGAGAGTGAATATTCAGATTTTGAATATTTGTAGATAGAAAAATTTCTCATCTTATTAAAATAAATTCCCCTGAAACAGAAATTCAAAAAGAACTTTCCAATGTGCAATTGGAATTAATTGGAAATGGGTATAAAGGACCTTAGCCTAAGGGTCTAGATTTTTAGAAATTTTTGGATTATGGTCCAATTAAGGTTCCTATGGGCCAATAGCATCAATCCATGTGTAGGGAGGAGATAAATCTAATTTGTAAAAGAAGATACCCAAAAATGAGTAAATGCTCACATAAGATGAAGAGTTGAAAATGTACAAGGTTTATTAGTAAAAAACTATGAGCAATATTAAAAATATGAGATATTTTGGGTATAATGATTCCATTTTGACACATATGTAAGCAAGGGGAGTTCTTTAAAGGAGATGCATATTTCACATAAGATGAAGAGTTGAAAATGTACAAGGTTTATTAGTAAAAAACTATGAGCAATATTAAAAATATGAGATATTTGGGTATAATGATTCCATTTTGACACATATGTAAGGAAGGGGAGTTCTTTAAAGGAGGTGCATATTTCACATGCTTAAATGAGTTTTAAACTCATAAAAAATTGAGATATTTCATCTCTCCTCTCTCCTCATTCAAGTCTAGTTCCAAAAAGTTAGCTTAACTGACCTAAAAATGGTTAAAAATGGACCAAATTGATTTGGAAAATTCTAGAATCAGTTTGTTTGGTTAGGAGCTCAATTTTTCCTATAAATAGAAGCCTCCCCCTTGTTGAAAAATATATAGTGTTTATGCATCGTTACTCTACTCCACCTAAGCCAAGAACTGTGAATTCATTAATAATTCACTAGTTTTTGGAGATTCCCTCTTTCTTCAATCCCCATTAGTGGCTCCATCAACATACTTAACCAATTGATTGGTTGGGGGCCTCTACCGTGAACAAAGAATCAAGCAAATTGTAAGGTAAATGGTAAATTTTGATCTTTTCTATAATTCCTCAATGTTTCTCTCTTCTCAACCCCTCTCAAGCTTGAGAAGCTTAATTGGAATGGTTTTTGAATGCTATTGAAGTTAATTGATGAATGTTAGTGAAGAGTTACATAATTTGAAGTTAATTGATTAATGATAGTTAAGAATTACATAAATTTTCATTTATGCTTAATTCTAATGGTTTTTATGTAATTTCTCTCTCTCACTCAAGAGAAATGGTCATACTCATGACCCATTCTCAATCCAAATGAAGCTTTTCATAAAGCTTTTCCTTAATCCAAGATTAAGCTATGCTTGAGGCCAAATTAATGGCTTTTTTCTATGCTTTTAGTTTATGTATATTGATGATTCAATCCATTATGGATTGATGATCCAATTAGAATGGTTTATCAGTCATAGCAGCAGCGGAGCTATGGCAAAATTTTTATAAAAATTACGCATAAAATAATTTCATTCAAAGCATGAAAAGAGGACTTCCTACCATATTCTAGGAATTATCATCCTAGATCAATTGAAAGATATTCATTGTAATCATAGAGAAATTGATTATTATATTAATATAACAGTGTTACTTTTATCATATTTGAATTTCATGCATAGATGTATGCACAAAAGATGATTATTTTATTATAAAAGTGTTACTTTTATCATATTTGAATTTCATGCATAGAGGTATGCATAAAAGATGATTATTTTATTACAAAAGTGTTACTTTTAGCTTAATTGAATTTCATGCATAGAGGTATGCATAAAAGATTATTATTTTATTATAAAATTATTACTTTTAGCATAATTGAATTTCATGCATAGAGGTATGCATAAAAGATGATTATTTTATTACAAAAGTGTTACTTTTAGCATAATTGAATTTCATGCATAGATGTATGCACAAAAGATGATTATTTTATTATAAAAAGTGTTATTTTTATCATATTTGAATTTCATGCATAGAGGTATGCATAAAAGTTGATTATTTTATTATAAAAGTGTTACTTTTATCATATGCGGATTTCATGCATAGAGGTATGCATAAAAGTTGATTATTTTATTATAAAAGTGTTACTTTTATCACAATTGAATTTCATGCAGAGAGGTATGCATAAAAGTTGATTATTTTATTATAAAAGTGTTACTTTTATCACAATTGATTTTCATGCATAGAAGTATGCATAAGAGTTGATTATTTTATTATAAAAGTGTTACTTTTATCATATTTGGATTTCATGCATAGAGGTATGCATAAAAGTTGATTATTTTATTATAAAAGTGTTACTTTTATCAAAATTGAATTTCATGCATAGAGGTATGCATAAAAGTTGATTATTTTATTATAAAAGTGTTACTTTTATCATATTTGAATTTCATGCATAGAAGGTATGCATAAAAGTTGATTATTTTATTAAAAAAGTGTTACTTTTATCACAATTGAATTTCCTGCATAGAAGTATGCATAAGAGTTGATTATTTTATTATAAAAGTGTTACTTTTATCATATTTGGATTTCATGCATAGAAGTATGCATAAAAGATATTCTTTTTATACTAAAAGTGTGATTTTCATCATAAATGGATTTTATGCATAACTTAGATGCATAAGAGAAATTCTTTTATTTTAAAAGTGTAATTCCTACCAAATTGAATTCATGCATAGGAAGATGCATAAAAGATTGATTCAAAAGTGTCATTCTCATCTAAATTGAATTTATGCATAGGAAGATGCATAAAAGATTGAATTTTAATTCAAAAGTGTCATTTTCATTTAAAATGAATTTATGCATAGGAAGATGCATAAAAGATTGATTTTTACTTCGAAAGTATTAATCTCCTTAAATGGAATTTATGCATAAATAAATGTGTAAAGAAATCTTATATCAAATATAAGAGTTCTCTTGTATTCTATAAATAGATATGAGATGTGATAGGATGTGATAAGAGGTGTATAAGATGTGATAAGAGGTGATAAGATGAATTAAGATGTGATAAGATGTGTATGAGATGAGGTAAGAAGTGTATGTGATAGGATAAGATGTATATGGGTTGTGATAGGGCAAGAATGGATTTGATGTAAAAGATTAGATGAGAAGGTATATGGGGTTATATGAATGGAAATGTGAAAATGGATGTATGTATGTGGATGTGTGAATGTGGAGATGGGAGTGTGGATGTATGAATGTGAAAATGGATGTATGCATGAAGATGTATATGTGTAGATGTGCATGTGGATGTAGATGTGCATGTATGTATGTGTGTGGATGTATATATGTGAATGGGAATGTGGATGTGGATGTATGTATGTATGTGGATGTAGATGTGAATGTATAGATGTGAATGGGAATGTGGATGTGGATGTATGTATGTATGTGGATGTGGATATATGAATGAGGACGTGATAATGGATGTATGTATGTAGATGTGGATATATGAATGAGGACGTGATAATGGATGTATGTATGTAGATGTGGATATATGGATGTGAATGTGAATGTGGATGTGGATGTGGATGTGGATGTATGGATGTAGATACGGATGTGGATGTATGTATGTATGTGGATGTGGATATGAGGATTGTCATCAGTGACATAATGGTTTCATTAAAAGATTGTTTTAAAGTTAGCTGATGCTGAGAAAAAGGCAATTTCATATTGGGTGTGTAAGTGGTGTGACTAGTTTTATGTTTGCATGAACTTCCGGCTAGGGGACCTTGGAACTCTTTTCCTTGGTACCCGTGGTACCCGGGACAAAACCTAACCAAATTCTTAATTGGATCCCATCACTACAGTGGTTGTTGGGCGGTTGGCTAACCCATGGGACTGGATGGGGTTAGGCTGGACTGATGGATCCGTAAATCGAGACTCAATTTCTGTTATTACGATAGATGAAGTAAGTCCCGGATAGTAATTGTTCTATGGATAGGAATCAACGGCTGTGCCTCTTGATGGGGAAAAAAGCGTTGATCCCAATGATCCAAGTGCAAGTTTCTTCTCTGATCTGACCGAGGATCTTTATAGGTGCAGTCGGATCACTTTGATCACTAATGGTCTTGACTACGTTAGAGTAAAAAATTATCCCGGAGGAATCGCCCGTGCTTTCCGGATAAGGGAAGTTTTTTTCGGGTTCGATTTTGGAAAAACCGACAAATGAGTCTTTTGTCCGGATATCCGTGGACGAGGCCTCGAGTGTGGGACCCTGCCTCGCGCTAGAAGTGCCACTTCCGCTGCTAGTACCCCGAGTGTGGGACCCTGCCTCGCGCTAGAAGTGCTACTTCCACTGCTAGTACCCCGAATCTGTTGCGCGGTGGGAACAGGGATCTCACATCGAGGGGCAAATCTCCCCCTGCCTCGAGAGCCTCTAGATGAGTAAAAAGCGTGATTTCTTGCATGCTCATCATTGCTCGACGAGGATGCACCACCTATAAGACTCATACCACCAAGTCCAAGCTTTAATTCTTCCACAATGAGCAAAGATATGAGCTCATTAAAATCGGACATTCCTCCCAACCTTACTGAGATGGAAGTGTCAAAGGATTTATATTCCCGGCCTAAACCACGCAATGTGAGTGCAACCAAATCATCATCATCCATTGGAGCATGAATTGATGACAAAGAATCTCCATAGCCCTTAATTTCTTGAACATATTCATGTATACTCCTATTCCTTCGTGTTACACTGTGAATCTGTTGCTTTAGTTGTATCTTCCTTGCACCAGTGTTAATTTCTTGAACATATTCATGTATACTCCTATTCCTTCGTGTTACACTGTGAATCTGTTGCTTTAGTTGTATCTTCCTTGCACCAGTGTCTGTCTCATACATTCGGCACAATATATCCCATGCTTCTTTCGGTGTATTTGCATCTTGGATGTGAATAAGCAAGGCATCTGTTACATATATTGAAAAGTAATGCAACACTTTCGAAGACCGCTCTACCCATTGCTTGTGAGCCACCAACTGAGCATTATTTGGTTGAGGAGGTAGAAATGGCTCTGGGTCTTCATCCGACACGAGACTCCATAAACCTTTGCCTTTCAAAAAACTCTTCATTCGAAACTTCCACACTTGAAAGTTAGTTCTGTCAAGCTTCTCTCCAACAATTTGTACCGGACCATCTCCCATGTTTGCAAAGTAGTAGATGCACCCCTTTGAACACAATGTATGAAGTACCTGTAATGCTCCAAATCTCTCCAAATCACATCAAATGATTGCAATATATGTGCTTTAGATCCCACAATGCTTCATCAACAATGTATACTCGATCAAGGTTGAAAACAAATGATACTTCTTCACAAATTTTTTTTTTGGTTTTTTTCTCGCCAGAGAACCAGTCAAAGATCTTGCTCTAATTCCTTCAAATCTTGTTCAAATTTTATGTTTATGCATTCATTGGCTTCATAACACATTGCTCCAACATATCCTAGAAGGGTTTGATCAAATTCTTCAAGTTGAGTGAGAACCACCAAGTTTTGCAACTGTCTGGAATGCTATTTTCTGCAAATGTCAGGTACCACCTCTCACTAAAAATGCTCTATCTCCTTCAATTCTGATCCAAATCCAAAAATTCTTGAACCAATAGCTTAGCAACTCTTGGGACTTTGCTTGTACCGAAGGAATTTGTCCAATTTGATATAGACAAGGATTAATGCCTTGATTAGTGATGCTCTGTTTCTGGACAGAACTTCTGCAAACCTGCAAATCTCTGATAATTGACTTCAATGAGCTCCAAGTATATCAAATGAGCTGCAACCAAGCTTCACAATGCCTTAGCAATGCCTTTGCTCAACTCCCCAAGCTTTGAATGGCATCAAATGGTGTAGAAATGAGTGAATGGCATGATATTTGATGAAACCTGTCCAGAATTCTGCTAAGAAAAGTGCCGCCTATTCGAGAGGGCTATAGGAGAGGGGCATTTCACATTTGAGTTGATAGGGTTCTTAGCAATGACCTAATCTACCTTGTGCTTGAAGGGTTTGGCTCAATTCTTGCTCTAACTCCTGCAATCAACCGGGGGTATGTTTTCTGCTTTTGTGAAAAACCAGAAACTTTTGCATAAATTCACTTCCACTTGATTTTGCTCAAATCTGTATGCATCAATCTGCTTCAAGATTCTATATGTTGCTTGTGCCCACTTTGCTAATACATGTGCAAGCTCAAATACACGTGCCTTTGTGTATACATTTGCCAAGAGTATATTCACTTCAAGCTTTCCATGAAAGCTTAGAGAAAAACTAGAAATTTTCACTTGCTTTAATCACTTCAATCTTCATTGAACCTGCTCTTTGGCACCTACAATCCGCTCAAGGGAGTTTTGCTACTCTTACCCGTTAGGCCAAGCTTCAGATCTGTAACCGAGGTGAGCTCCATAGCTTTCTTTTGCTCCAGAGCTTCAATGGAAATCTTCACAGCTTCTTCTTCTTCTTCCCTCTTCTCTCACTCTCTCACAACACAACTAATGAGCTCTAGGCTCTGATACCATGATAAAAAACAGAAGAAGGAGGGAGCACACACGAAGAGAAGCAAACCCTAATCCATATTCATCAATCATAAAGAAGGAGAGAAGCCATAGTCATCATCTCTCTCACACACACAAAAGAGAACACAACATAGTGTTATGTCCACACTACAAAGTAAACCTAATGTAATGTCCACAAACCACACATGACCAGCTGGACGCGGTCATAAACACACCACACGATATCCATCTACCATACTGTCACTCTGTCAGCACCCATGTGCTATCCTCCAGCTGTATACGAGCTTGACATTTCAACACTGTCTACGTGCTTCCGCTCTGGAAAGACCCGCACCCCGGCCTGAATTGGCATTCCTCCTTTTTTATCGATTCTCCCTGCGCCACCTCTCTCTTGCGATGCACACGTCCATCTCTTTCTTTTTCTTCCCCTTCCAGAACCATCTCATGCACACACGTGGCCATGTACAGCCACATCACTCTTCCACATGCTTCCTTTAGTCTTGGACATTTTCACCCCTTCATACACACATTAAATTGGCACCCCAACTGATTGCCTCCATTACACATACACTTCCATCAAAGCCTAAAGTTTGATTACCGCATACAACCACACATCCATGACGCCTACGTTGAGTCAATGAGTGCTCCCATGACTTTACCACAATACGGAACATTACTCATGTACACATGTACAAGTTGAGTTTGGGGTTTTCAAAAATCTTCACACAACATACGTGTGGGTATCTTCCGTGACCCAGAGCCTGAGCACCGTATGGTCAGCACCCTCTAGGATCCTTCACAGGTCACCTAGCACTTCACTCATAGGCCGTTTCATTGGTCCCTCATCGACCGTACCGGAAGCTCACCATTTAAATCAAACCGAGGCTGGTCAAGACCTCAACCGACCTTGCTATGCGAGACGTCCTCCGCTGACTCTCCGTCTGCAGTTGCAACTTTAATAGATAGGTCTCCACAACCTCATTCACAAGACGGTCAAAATGCTTCCCCAGCATTCTTGACATAAAACAGTCATTTAAAAACAGATTTCACATACAAATACAGTTCCAACCATATTTCCATCTTTTCTCATCACTCCACATCCTTTCACATTAGTCCCCATCTTTTCTCATCTTCCCACAATTTTTTTTCTTCATCGAACCTTTCCTCTGGGATTTGGGCTTCTTAGTTCCCCCTTTAGATGCTGAATGAGAAGTAGTAGATCCCTTTAAATATTGGGCATGCAGAAGGCTTAGGAACATTAGGGTTAAATGATTATCTAAAAAAATATAAGGGGAGATTCCTATACATCCACTAGCCAGAGTCCATGAACTTTAGAGCCATATCAGAGTCCTTGAACAGAAAAATATAATACTGGTTGGGGAGGGCTTGAATGACTTGCACCTCTATCCTAATGCTGACCTTATTATCCCTTACCCAGTTCCTTATAAATTCAACAGGGGGACAAGGGCTAAACAGTAGACCTATCAGGCACCTCGCTGTGTAATCCACTTTCAATGCTTGCACCATGTCTGGGTGGGGGGGCAAGAAGAATTGAGGAGTATTGGAAAGAGGATTACATGTTGATGGAGCAGAGGGATCCTTTGACCACACCTGGTTGGAGGGTTCTTCTTTTTCTTCGATTCTTGCACCATGTCTGGGGCAAGCAGACCTGAGGAGTATTGGAAAAAGGATTACCTGTTGATAGAGCTAAGGGATCCTTTGGCTGCACCTAGTTGGAGGGTTCTTCTTTTTCTTAAATTTTCTTTTGAAGCAGGAGCAAGTTCAGTTCCTTGATTCTTACTCGAGAGTACTCCAACTATTTCTTGGTCTTCATAAAGTCTTCAAGCATCATGTCTTGATTTGCCACAGCGACTCTCTGTTATGTTCCATTGGAGGGAGCCAAGGGGAAAATTGCTGATATAGAGGAATCAAGGCTCCTCTCTGGACCTTGGGAACACTGCCCGAAACCTACACTATGGTCGACACCCTATGCCTTAAGAAGGGTTGGGGCACCCCTCCACTCAGTGCTGCCCATGCACCCAAGGGGGGGCAGGGGATCCAAGCGGCCTAGCCAAAAAAATGAAATTTTCTATCGAGTGAGGAGAAGGTAGAAGAGGATGGGCACCTTTCTATCTACTAAACCCTAGAACTCATGGGGGCGGTCTCCAAAAAACTTATCTCCCTCCTCGTTTTGATGTTTCATGTTTGCCTTTGGTGCCATAGTTCTTGATGCTTTTTATGTTATGGATATAGTTTTTAATGTTTTGTTATGGGCTGCCACAACTCCAAGAGGGAACTCAATGCATTCACCTCTAAGGGAAGAGCAATAGAACACAACTGTCATAGGGCACTTACCAATGCTTTGAACTTGTGTCCCTTGAGGCCTCCAAGCTCACTTAAGAAGCTCCAATCCTCCAAGCTCCACCTCCACACTGTCACCATAGAGTCGCTCGCACCATCACATAAGGCAATCACTCTCTCTCACTCTTCAACAACACAAGCATGCAACATACAAGTATAGAAGAGGCACAAGTGCTAGAATGCTCTCTCTCAATCTCTCTCTCAAGAAACAAACAAGAGCTCTCAATAGCACAAAGGGGCAGCATTGTGTCCATTCATTTTATGAGAAAATGTGTAAGATTCCTCCCTCTAGCTTTTGAGGTGTGTAGGTGTGTAGGTGTAAGAATCTTCCCTTCTGATCTTATAATTATTCCCCTCTCAGAAATAAAAGAAAGATCCTATGTTTACCCTATTTTGGCCTGGAGAGAGAAAATGTCTAAAGGAGGTAATTCAAAATTGAGATATTTTTGGATATAAAAATCCTCCTAGTGTCTAAAATGATTTTCCCTGAAATTAAAATTCAAAAAGAACTTTCCAATGTGCAATTGGAATTAATTAAAAATAGGTATAAAGGACCTTAGCCTAAGGGTCCAGATTTTTAGAAATTTTTAGATTATGGTCCAATTAAGGTTCCTATGGACCAATAAGATCAATCCAAATGTAGGGAGGAGGAGATAAATTGAAGAATAAAAGAAAATCCCCCAAAAATGAGTAAATGCTCACATAAGATGAAGAGTTGACTAAGGACAAGGTTTATTAGTTAAAAAAGAAGAGATATTTAGAGGAAATGATACATTTTTGACACCTTAGTGTGGGGATCTCCCCCCATGAAGGAGGCACCTATTTCACATGTATGGAGGAGTTTTAAACTAAAAAATAATGAGATATTTTCATCTCTCCTCTCTCCTGTTTCACCTAGATTCAAAAAGTAAGCTAAACTGACCCAAAAATGGTCAAAAATTGACCAAATTGATCTGGAAAATTCTAGAATCAGTTTGCTTGGTTAGAGGCTCACTTTTTTCTATAAATAGAAGCCTCCCCCTTTGTGAAAGTTTAATGGTGTTTATGCACTATTACTCTACTCCTACCCAGAGCCATTTACATTGAATTTTCTTGATAATTCAATTGTTTTTGGCGTAATCCTCTCCAAAGTAATTGGTGACCACTCTTGCTTGAAACAAGAGTAAAACCCTCAATCCCTCAAGCCAAAGGAAAGCTTACAACTCCATGTAAGCTAATTTTTTCTTACTTTTTAATTTTAAATCTATGGATTTCTTGATTTTCTTGTTTTATAGTTGATTAAAGTAAATTCTAATTGTGCTTTGATGAAAAGGCCACCCCCTTCTCTTCTTTACAATTCAACCTTTCTTTATCCTAGTATGATTAACAAAAAGATTAATTAAACTTTTCTTTTTGTTTATTCTCTTGGAAATTAAAAATTATGTAGATTAGAGTCCTATACATCTAATTGGGGTTAATTTAAGTTCAAAATAGAATGATAAAAATGAGAAATGGTCAGCCATACAAAGGAGGTTATGGTAAAATTTTCTAGAATTTTGTGGAAAAGAAAGTTTATTTTTATGCTATTCCAAAAGAGTAATTCCCACCATTTGTGCATTCTAAAAGAAATATTCTAATTTACTCGATGTACATATTCACCTATGAATATGCATGGATATCACTGATATTAATTATTAAAATTGATTTCTATACATAGAAAGATGCATAATGGAAATTATTTTATTATAAAAGTGTTATTCTCATTAAAATTGATTTTATGCATAGAAATAAGCATAAAGGATTTATTTTTATTTCAAAAGTGTTATTCTCATTAAAATTGATTTTATGCATAGAAAGATGCATAAAGGATTTATTTTTATTTCAAAAGTGTTATTCTCATTAAAATAGATTTTATGCATAGAAAGATGCATAAAGGATTTATTTTTATTTCAAAAGTGTTATTCTCATTGAAATTGATTTTCTGCATAGAAAGATGCATAAAGGATTTATTTTTATTTCAAAAGTGTTATTCTCATTGAAATTGATTTTCTGCATAGAAAGATGCATAAAGGATTTATTTTTATTTCACAAGTGTTATTCTCATTGAATTTGATTTTCTGCATAGAAAGATGCATAAAGGATTTATTTTTATTTCAAAAGTGTTATTCTCATTAAAATAGATTTTATGCATAAAAGATTTATTTTTATTTCAAAAGTGTTATTCTCATTAAAATTGATTTTATGCATAGAAAGATGCATAAAGGATTTATTTTTATTTCAAAAGTGTTATTCTCATTAAAATTGATTTTATGCATAGAAAGATGCATAAAAGATTTATTTCTATTTCAAAAGTGTTTTTTCTCATTAAAATAGATTTTATGCATAGAAATATGCATAAAGGATTTATTTTTATTTCAAAAGTGTTATTCTCATTAAAATTGATTTTATGCATAGAAAGATGCATAATGAAAATTATTTTATTATAAAAGTGTTATTCTCATTAAAATTGATTTTATGCATAGAAAGATGCATAAAGGATTTATTTTTATTTCAAAAGTGTTATTCTCATTAAAGTTGATTTTTATGCATAAATAGATGCATAAAAGGATTTTTATAAAAGTGTTATTCCCACTGAAGTGATTTTTATGCATAAATAGATGCATAAAGAATCTTTATATCAAAATTAGAATTCTCTTAAATTCTATGTTTAAATTCTGTGAATAGAGGTAATGAGATGTGAGGTGAATAGATGTGATGAGATGTGATGTGAATCAGATGGATGTGAACGAATGGATGGATGGATGTGCTGTGAATAGAGGTAATGAGATGTGAGGTGAATAGATGTGATGAGATGTGGTGTGAATCAAATAGATGTGAATGAATGGATGGATGGATGTGATGTGAATAGAGGTAATGAGATGTGAGGTGAATAGATGTGATGAGATGTGATGTGAATCAGATAGATGTAAATGAATGAATGGATGGATGTGATGTGAATAGAGGTAATAAGATGTGATGTGAATAGATGTGATGAGAATCAGATAGGTGTGAATGAATCGATGGATGGATGTGATGTGAATAGAGGTGATGAGATGTGAGGTGAATAGATGTGATGAGATGTGAGGTGAATAGATGTGATGAGAAGCAGATAGGTGTGAATGAATGAATGGATGGATTTGATGTGAATAGAGGTGATGAGATGTGAGGTGAATAGATGTGATGAGAATCAGATAAGTGTGAATGAATGGATGGATGGATGTGATGTCAATAGAACCGTCAAGCCCAAAGATAAGGTTAATTTCACAGGGCTCAAGAATGTGTTTGTGCCCAGCTTTGCCAGAAGTGGCGCAGATGGAGTTTTGTGGCACAGCTTCACAGCATCAAACAAAAGGAAATGGAGTCATACGAGACTATGTGTCTCAGATAAAGCACTAAAATTTAAGGTGAAAACTATAAGAAAGGTTAACTGATGATCAATTATTGCCTTGCTTCCAGAGAGGAGTTAAAGACCACAAGATGCATGATTATCTAGTATTAGCGCGACCGGCTACTCTAGATTCATGTTGTAAACTGGCAATTAAATATGAGGATAATATGCTAGAATTGCCACAACCAGAAGATGTCAGAATATCATTGGTAGCAACAACTTTGCATGTTTCGAGTCACCAAGAGATTGGAACTCGGAGCAAGCAAGTCGAAAACATGACTGTGGACAAACTCAGTAATGCAGTACTAGAAAAATTGAAGGTAAAGGAGGGAAGAGAAACATCTGGGCATGGGCATACCCTACCCCCATAGATAATTGGTGTGGTGCTCTATGTGTAGATTGAACCACACTACCACCGAATGTCCATAGTTAAGAGCAAGGTCACTACTATATTGTGCACACTGTGTAAAATTAGGGAATCATGACACCTCCATGTGCAGATATACAAGGTTCCACATAGTTGCATAGCTACTAGCACCTAGAGCTCCATTGGCCTTACCAGCACCACATGTGCAAATCACTACAGCTACAGGACAACCAAACTCTTCCTATTTACCTAGGGGGATGTTTCAAGTACAGGACACTTCACCTCTGCCGCCGCCACCTGTTCTACCACCACAACTGCCACAGGCTAAAATCAACCAATTATTAATTGAAGAGCCATCAAAAGATATGGATATGGCGCATGAAGTAGAAATCAATGGAGAGTACTATGAGGAAGCTGCGGAGATCACACCAGAATTCTATGTCTTACAGAATAACACACCAGTACTTGTGTTTCAAACCACAGTACAGTGGGAGGGTAAGGACATAAACTCAAACATGAGGAGAGGACCACTACAATGTTTTGGTTGCAGTGGACCGCATCGAATCGCTGAGTGTCGAAACAAGAATGTGGTTCATACTCACAAACCCCAACAATCAACTGCTCCACCCAATGACATGCTAGTAGTTACTTGTTACTTGTACTAAATGTGGCATTGATCATTTGATCAAAGATTGTCCATACCGTGCAAGTGGTTAACACTTCCACTTCTAACCAGGCCATCGTCCAGACCATTAGTGTGCAACTAGGAAATATCATGCCACTCAATGTCCTCACACGAGCCCAGGCCCAATTGGGGGACAAAGGGAAGAACTGTGTAGATGCAACCACTTCCAGAACTGGCTGGAGAAGGAGAGTGAAAAAAGTGGGTAAGGGTGATACGAGAAGCACAATTCAAGATGAACCCAAAGAAGATATGATTTACCACCGGATCCACCCAATCAAGAGAAGAAGGGGATCAAGTTGTCAACCAAATAGAGCCTCACCTAGAGATGCAAGGGGAAAGACCATCAACCCCTAGAGGAGTTGGGGAATACCCAAATGCCGAAGAGGAGATAAGGAAGATCAAAGACGCTAAGGCCTTAGCAAAGAGTGCCAACGACTTCAGGAAGCCAAGTTAAGGGCTCAAGTTAAGGGCTAACCGGGTCAGGGATACAATGTATCCAAGAAACAAACCAACAAGGGAAAGAGAATTGCACGTACCTACTCCAATTCCAAAAGAGACAGAAGAGGGATCTCAAGGAAATACAATGTCAAGAATGTTTGAGGAAGATGCTCAGGATGAGTCCATCCATTCACTCCCTAGGAATGGATATGAGACACCCACATGGAAGGAATGCTCAATTGCCAGAGAACCCAGAGACATAGGCAACCTCGCGATCGACTGTCCACTTCTGTGCAAATGCCATTGGGACAACTGCTACACAGTTCACCAACATTATGGGTACACATAAAGGAATGGGTAGAAGGCGGCAGCCCACACTACAGAGGATGTTCTGTCACCTTTGGTAGAAAGAACCTTAAAACACACAAGGGAAAGAACAAACAGAGTCGTCAAGATACTGGCTAACCGATTTGGGGCGTTATTACGAAAGTGACGACACTAATGCTACAATCCCAATTCATCATTATGGGTACCAGGCACTGGCTATCTTAGATGGTGGGGCGAGGTTAGCATCATCACAAAACGGTGTTGGAAAAACTGGGGAAAACTTGATTTAAAAAGAGCAGATCTTATCGTTAAAATGGCAGACAAAACATCTTCAAGGCCCATTAGGCTTTTAGAGAATGTGAGACTTAAACTCTTTACATTTCACTACCATCATACATTTGTAGTAATGGACTTTCTATGCCAACCAGACTCATATGACATAATATTGGGGAGACCCTTCATGAGGGAATCCAAATTGGTGCATGATTGGAAGGGCAACTTGGTAATGATTCGGTCACAACCGAGTGGACCACATCCATACAAATATGCCAACCCACAAGGGAAAATTCTAAAGAGGATGCATCACTTCCTCCTCTAGATTTCAGCAAAAATTGGATGCATGTGCTAGCTACCATAGATGTGATGCAACCCTAAGGAACCCAATATGTGGAATCTAGAACTGTTCCCACTACCTATGTCTGTATGGTCAATTGGCAAACAATTGATGATGAATCAGAAGAGGAGGTCTCTAGCATAGAAGGGACTGGATCACAAGGCCATACCAACACCCAATGCCGTAGAAGATGGCGAAAGCAAAAATGATATATTTCTCGATGAAATGCCCTACTACAAAGAAAACCCACGAATGCCCAGTGGCTGAGATACCTTGAAGCCACTAAGGTATTTTGAGATTCAAGCTCGATGTTAGCTTATGCCAATTGCACTATGTGCTGGCATGTTAGGTAGTAACATGTGTGAGACATAAATGACCGTGTCCAGTTGGTCATAGTTGTGTGGACATTAGCTAGGATTCGCAGTGTGTGTGGACACAACACATAGTGTGTGTTGTAGATGATGGATTATGGCTTTATGCATTGTGTGTGAAGGGAGATGGCTTCCCTCTATGGTTAGGGTTTGATAATACATTAGGGTTTGCTCTTGTGTGTGTGTCTCCTCTCCCTCTACCTGTTTTTTATCATGGTATCAGAGCCTGGTGCTCTCTATGAGGGTTTATGAGTGAGTAAGAGAAGAGGGAGAAGAAGTTGTGAAGAAAAGCTGTGAAGCTTGCCATTGGAGCTATGAAGCTTGGAGCACACCAATTTCCATCAAATTTGAGAGCTTGGCCTACCGGGTAAGGACTACTAAACATCCCTGAGCGGATTGCAGTGCAAAAACACAAACAACACCAGATTTGAGAGAGGAGAAATTTTTGTTTTGCAAGCTCTCCATTGAAGCTTGAGTGTGGTGAATGTATGATGCAAATAGTTGCAAATCTGACAAAGAATCATGTATCTAGCAAGGGGGAATGTATTGGCAACTCATATTGAATTTGGAGCAAAGTTGATGCATTTATGTGAGTGGAAAATCACTAGTTTGAAAAACAGAGAAGTGATGCTCATTGTGGATGAAATTAAAGCCTGTTTTTTGCAAAAATCACTCAATTGATGGATAGTGTACATTCCTAAGAGTGTTGGGAACTCACCTATGCTCTCAATAGCCACTATAATCTTGTCAAATCATCTCAGGAATAGGCGGCGCAGCCTGTAGGGAGGAAACAGAGCAGATTTCACATATTTTTGAGAAGTGGAGGCCAAATTCTACTTGATTGATTGATTAAATTCACAATTTGATTAGAAATTGTGTGATACACATACTTGAGGAGGTTTCTATATGATTGATTGAAGCAATTATGCATTATGGAGCTGATTAAATAGGCTATCTACTGTGATTAGTGAAACAAAGGGTGATTAATCAACTAATTACTCTCTCAACTTAAAAAATTGGTCTAATTTCTTTTACATAGAGTTAGTAGACACAAATGCTAAGATAATGAATGCGTGGTCTCTCAATTTGGACAGGAATCAAAGGAATTAGAGCACTTTTACGATTGGTCTTTTTCGGTTTTATTAGTTTATTTGGTAAACATTGCCTTGCGTGGTCTTGGCAAGGAGTACAAGTCTTTTGATACATCTATCTCTGTTCGGAGTATAGGTTTACCAGATTTTGATGAGTTGGTTTCTCTCTTGCTCGTTGAGGAAATCAAACTCAGTGACTCGTTTCATGATGCATCTTCTACTAGCCATGATGATAATGGCAAAAATCGGGCTTTCTATTCACAAAGGGGATTTAGAGGTAGGGGGAGATTTGCATCACGTGGGGGATTTAGAGGCAGGGGGAGATTTGCATCATGTGGTAGTGGTAATAGTCGTGGATGGCAAGATAGGTCACCATAACATAATTTTCAGCCTACATATGGTGCTAGAGGCGGTCGTGGATATACACCTCTCAGAGAGGCAGAGGTAATCCTCGTGGTAGAGGAGTTGGGAAGGCCAACAAAACATCTATGCAAAATGTGGAATGCCATTTCTGTGGGAAATTTGGTCATATGGCACATGATTGTTTCCACAAACAAAATGATTTGAGAGGGGGTAGAGCACAACATGGACATTATGCACAACATGGTGGAAATTATGCAAATGGTGGAAATTTTGCATCAAGCAATAATGATGGCAGCACAAATCACTTGTTTGCAACCCCATGACACATTTCGTGGGATCTTTGATGACAAATGGTGAAAGTGATGACACTTGGTATATGGACTTTGGAGCATCAAACCATATGACTTGTCATGGCGAATGGTTTGAACATATGAAGCCTATGGATGTGAAAGGTTATGTGGAGACAGGAGATGATACCCAGCATGCTATCACACATGTTGGAAGTGTACCATTGGTTATGCACAATGGTGAAACAAAGTCTATGGCAGATATCTTGTATGTGCCTTCTATTACAAAAAGTTTGGCCTCAGTTGGTCAAATGGTGGAACAAGGTTTACAGGTTTGTTTCAACGAGCATGGTTGCTTCGTTGATGATTTAAAAAATGGATATAGAGTCATTGCCAAAGGCAAGAAAGAAGGCAGGTTATTTAAGTTGGATGTTGGAATTCCTGAGTTGAAATCAGCCATGTTCTCTAAAAGCCGAAATGGGGTATAGGACATTAACATGTGGCATAAAGGATTGGACATGTGAACATACAAAGGTTAAAGAACATGCAAGCAAGAGGCATTGTTAGTGGACTGCCTAGATTCAAGTATGATGGAATATTCATGTTTGTGATGCTTGCCAGTTTGGAAAGCAAGCAAGGTACACATCTCAGCAAAATGGTATTGCTGAGAGAAAGAATAGAGTCATTTGTGATGTGGCCAAGGCGATGCTCAATGAAAAGAGCATGCCAGACTATTATTGGACAGAAGCATGTGCCACAGTGGTGTATGTACTTAATAAGACACCCATAGCAGCCATACATGGAAGTACGCCAGAGATGCGGCTTACAAGTTTTAGGCCAGACATTGGACACCTCAAAGTGTTTGGTTGCATAGCTTATGTACTACATGTGCCTGATGAGAGAAGTGTTGGAATTAGGGTTGCAGGAATGCACACACAACTTCAAGAAGATGAGGAAGCTTGAGCACAACACAGTAGTGTATTATGAGTGCCAAAAATGAAAGATAACAAGCCCTAGAAGATAATGGGCGTATATACAATGCACGGGGGAAAAAACCTCCTAGTGAGGGAAAAAGTGCCCCGGCGGTCCTAAGTGTGTTCACACACATCACTACTATAATATGGTAACAAATCCCCCCTGGAGTGATGCGGTGAACAAGAGCTAGCACTCATGTATAGGGAAGTGTCTAGCTATGTGGACGAATCCACAAAAGGGAGTAAGCCCAAAGCTTTGCGAAAAGCTTCGAACTTTTCACGAGGCAGAGCCTTTGTGAAAAGGTCTGCAAGGTTATCCTGTGTTGGCACATAAGCCAAACTGATCTCTCCTGCAGAGAGTCTCTCCCTGACATAATGGTAGTGCACCTCAATGTGCTTCGTACGAGCATGGAACACTGGGTTCCGCGCAACTGCCAATGCGCTCTGACTGTCAGTGAAGATGGTGGTGGCAGATGGCTGCCCAACACCCAAATCAGCCATAAGGCGTCTGAGCCACACACACTCAACCGTAGCTGTGAAAGCTGCCCTGTACTCAGCTTCACAACTAGAAGTGGCCACAGTAGGCTGCTTCTTGCTCAACCATGATATGCATGAGCTTCCAAGCATGAAGCAAAAACCACTCGTGGACACGCGTGTGTCATAACAACCAGCCCAGTCAGAATCTGAAAAAACATGTAAATCTGGCGGCAATGATCCCCCCTTGGGATAAAACAACCCAAGATGCCGAGTACCACTCAAATAGCGAAAGATACGCTTCACTGCCTGCCAATGCTTAATGCCTGGGCTATGCATAAATCTGCTCACCTGTGAGACTGCAAACTGAATGTCTGGCCTCGTAATGCATACATAAATGAGGCAACCAACAGCTGTCTGATAGAGTGTGACATCAAAGTGATCTCCAGCATCATGAAGACTCAACTTCAAACCTGTCTCCATTGGAGTAGCAATAGGCTTGCAGTCTTCAAGGCCAAATCTCCGCAACAATGTTTCAATATACTTTGTCTGACACAAAGCAATACCTCCATCACACTGCTTAAATTGTATCCCCAAATAATGATGCAAATGCCCCAAATCTGACATCTCAAAAGAGGCATTCAAATCAGCCTTAAAATCAGCAATATGACTCTTATTTGGTCCTGTGAGCAGCATGTCATCGACATAGAGAGCAATGATTAGATGTACACCATCCACACGTTTAACATACAAAGTGCTTTCTGTTGGACTATTCTGAAACCCATGTGCAGTCAAATATGCATGTATTTTTTCATACCAAGCTCGTGGAGCTTGCTTTAAACCATATAAAGCCTTTTTTAACCTGCACACTTTGTTTTCCTGCCCTCTTTGAACAAAACCACGAGGCTGCGATACATACACCTCCTCATGCAAATCTCCATTTAAGAACGCAGTCTTTATGTCCAGCTGATGTACATTCCAACCATTATGAGCTGCTAATGCACAGATGCTACGAACAGTGGTCATACGACATGTGGGAGCAAAAGTCTCATCAAAATCAATGCCCTTCTCTTGAGCATAACCTTTTGCAACAAGCCTAGCCTTATGGCGATCCACTGTGCCATCAGGCTTACGCTTCAATTTGTATACCCACTTAGTGCCAATGGCCTTCTTGCCAGGGGGCAAGTCACATAAAGACCATGTACCATTCTTCATAATAGCATCGTATTCTGCTTGCATAGCAGCCATCCAATTTTCTGAACTTTGTGCCTCATCAAATGAAACAGGCTCACTTTCATCGCACATACTAGAAACAGCCAATGCATAACAATCTGACGCATAAGAGGCACCATGAGAGCCAGAACGAGTGCGACTAGACAAAGGGGCATCCAACTTGCTGTCACGCAAAGTCTGCACCAGCCATCTAGGCATATTCCTAGAGCCCTCAATCTCTTGTCTCTCATCCTCAAGTGCATCATGCATATCTGCATCAGATATAGGCTGATCTGTGCCATCATTTAAAACCTGCATAGGCTGAAAAACTGCCTCATGAGGTATTGCACTTGACTGTGCACCACTGAAAAGAGGCAACAATGTATCATAGACATCACGTGAGCTGATATCTGTCTCCTTAGTACATGAAACCAAGGGCTGAACTGCATCTTCCACAAATACAACATCACGGCTAACCAAAATGCGCTTTGTCTGTGGATGATACAAACGATAGCCTTTGCTCTCAGCACTATATCCAACAAAAATACATTTGACAGCTTTGTCATCCAATTTTCTGCGATGTTGCACAGGCACTAATGCATATGCCAGGCAACCAAAAACACGTAAATGGCCAACAGATGGCTTGCGGCCATGCCAAGCCTCATATGGAGTGACAACCTGTAATGCTTTGGTGGGACACCTGTTTAGTACATAAGTGGCACACATGACAGCCTCAAGCCAAAAACCATGTGGTAGACTTTGACTCTTAACCATACATCTTGCCATTTCCATGAGAGACCTGTTTTTTCTCTCAGCCACACCATTTTGCTGTGGTGTATACGGCACTGTACATTGGTGTTTTATCCCACGCTCAGCCAGAAATGCATTAAATTCTGAAGACATATACTCCCCCCCTCGATCTGAACGGAGGGTGCCCATCTTACTTTCTGACACATTTTCAGCCATAACCAAAAACTGTTTGAAGCACAAAAACACTTCGGACTTTGCCTTCAAAGGATATACCCATGCATGCCTGGTAAAATCATCAATGAAAGTCACGAAGTAAAGGTAGTTTCCAAATGATGGAGTTTGCATGGGACCACAAACATCACTGTGAACAAGCTGCAATCTGCGTTCAGCTCTCACTGATCCATCTTTGGGAAAGGAAGCACGCTGCATTTTACCCAATATGCAGCCCTCACAAACATGCTTGACAGGTGCCTCAAGCTTAGGCAAAGAAGACACCATTTCAGATTTCTGCAGGCGCAGCAAACTTGCAAAATTCAGATGACCAAAACGTGCATGCCACAGTTTTGCATTTGAAATAGCCTGCGTATCCATAATAGCACATGCTGAATCCTCTACACATTTGCCATCCATATTGAGCTTATACAGCCCTCGACATAGTGAACCAGATGCTACAATGATGTCACCACAAGAGAGATCATGAACAGTACATCTGTCATCCACAAATTTTACAACCAAACCTGTTTTGGCAAATGCGGAGACTGACAGCAGATTCTTTTTGATCCCTGGCACATACAATGCATCAAAAAGTGTAAAGGTGTTGCCATTTGCAACATTCAGCACAATCTGTCCAACTCCTTTAACGGGATAAGAGGAGTTATTGGCACAAGTGACAGTATTCCCTGTGGGAGCAGACTCAAGGAAAGTGAATAAACTGCGCTGCGAGGTGATATGCTTAGTGGCACCACTGTCAAAGTACCATACATCTGAATCTACTGCAGACATACATGTGTCATGCAAAGATGGGTCATAACTGCACTGCGCATTGAATGCCCATTCTGTATCTAGCACAACATTAGCAGATTCATTGTTAGAAGGAGAGGCATCTGCAACAGCCATACCAGCCTCTTTCTTCTTAGCCTCTTTCGCAGCCAGCTTAGGACACGCTTTGATGACATGATCATTTCCCTTACAGTACTTGCAAAATGTCTTCTGTTTGTCACCCTTTTTCTCATCTTTGTCTTCCTTCTTTGGTTGCGCAGCATTTGCAGATTTTTGCTTACTAGAAGAAAAGCCAGCTTTACCTTTCCCGCTTCTCTGACTAGCAACGAAAGCTTGATCTGCGACACGCATATTATTCCTGTTTTGCCTTGACTGGTCTTCTTGTAGCAAAACAGAAACTAACTCCTCAAATGATAAGGCATTGGGATTGCCTTTCATCATCAGGCGAAGAGTGGAAGCAAAACCCTGATAAGAATCTGGTAGACCATTCAAAACAGTCTGCACAAGTGAACTGTCTGACAGGATTTCATCTGCAGAAATGAGCTGCTCTTTGAAATCCTTGATCTTTGTCAAAAAGCTATCCATAGAATCACCTTCGTTCATATGCTCATTCTCCAACTGTTTTCGGAGATAAGCAACACGAGCCTCATTTCTTGCCTGATACAATGTGGCAAGTACATCCCAAGCATCCTTAGAAGTCCTGCAGGAGCGAATATGTGGGATAATGGTACGTTTGACAGACAGCGCAATCAAGGCATGAGCCTGCGCATCTCTACCATCCCAACGAATCTGCTCTGCTGAAAGTGGTGGTTCTCGAACAGCTGCTACAGCACTTGTGCCTGCACCATCATCAACAGTACCTGTTTCTGATGTGTTTGCAGCATTCCCAGCCACAATAGGACGTGCATCAATACCCTGCACAATGTTCCATAACCCCTTTGCTACCAATACATGTCGCATCATATATGCCCACAATGGATAGTTGGTGCCATCCAACTTATCCTCAGCAGCCAACATGCGGAATACATCATTGTTGTCAGCCATGGCCAATGACTGTACTACTAGATGTAAATGCTGTCTGTAAGAGGTAAACCTGTATAAAATCGACCTGTGCTATGTAGCACAGCCCAAAACAGACGAATGGGCACCTGTCCTGCAGATTTTAATCTTGACAGAAAATCTGCACAGTAGGACGATTTTGCCTGCGCAGTACTTGGAATGCAAAAACGGAGGGCGAAATGACTTCAGATCAAAATTCTGAAACGACCAAGCCCTACGGGCTTTCCCACGGCATATACTAACCTGCAGACGCTCGTGAAACCTCGTCGCAATCGGAGGAGATGAAGCGGCAGGTGCCGGTGATGCTGCCCGGGAGGAGGAAGCCTGCTCTGATACCAATTGTTGGAATTAGGGGTGCAGGAATGCACACACAACTTCAAGAAGATGAGGAAGCTTGAGCACAACACAGTAGTGTATTATGAGTGCCAAAAATGAAAGATAACAAGCCCTAGAAGATAATGGGCGTATATACAATGCACGGGGGAAAAAACCTCCTAGTGAGGGAAAAAGTGCCCCGGCGGTCCTAAGTGTGTTCACACACATCACTACTATAATATGGTAACAAGAAGGAGGAAGTTGGATCCTAAGGCAGAAAAGTGCGTTTTTGTTGGGTATGCACAGGATCGCAAGGCATATAAATGTTACAATCCACAAACTAGGCAAGTGGTTATCTCACGAGATGTGGTGTTTGATGAACTTGCTAGCTGGTATAAGGTAAAGGATGAGGGTTTCATTGATTCAGTTGATGTTGATGTGCATGTGAACTTGCCACAAGCAAATTCTATTTCTGTGTCTGGGCCAGCAGAGTCTGAGAGTAGCACTATACGTCCATGGTCAGGATGCTTGAGACATGAGAGTGTGAGCACTGGGAGTAGTGTTGTGGATAAAGGTAAAAAGAAGGTTGAAGGAATTGGCATTACAGGTTATGAGTCGTCAAGTTGAGAAAGTTTGGATGAGGAACTTGGCATACCAGTTTTACACACACTAGGTGCAAGGCAGGATAGATATGTGCCTCCACATGCTAGAGTGACAGGTGTTCAGAGTGATGCATTGCAGAGATCCTAAAGGGTCAGGTAACTTGGCAGGTTGACATATCATGACTTTGCTATGCATTACACATATATGACCTCTTTGGTGAAGCATGCGAAACCTACATGCTATACAAAAGCTATTGGTGGGAAGCATGTATGGGAGAAGGCAATAAATGTTGAGATGGACGCATTGGTTCTCTAAGATTCCTCCCCAGCCTCTCAAGATATCCAGCATCTTCCCCTGTAATCAAATCTCTCTTCAGAAATATAAAAGATCTTGTTTCTACCAGTTTTGGCCTAGAGAGAGAAAATCTTCTAGAGAGTGGTAATTCAGTTTTGAAATATTTTTGGATAGAAAAATATCTCATCTTATTAAAATAAGTTCCCCTGAAACAGAAGTCCAAAAAGATTTTCAGAAGGTGCATTAGACATTAAGTATAATCTGTTCAAGAGGCATTATCGTAGGGGTCAAGATTTTTTTGAAATTTTAAATTAAGGTTCCTATGGACCAATAAGATTCATCCAAATGTAGAGAGGAGATAAATAGAAGAATAAAAGGAAAATCTCCCAAAAATGAGTAAATACTCACATAAGATGAAGAGTTGACTAATGACAAGGTTAATAGTTAAAAAAGAGAGATATTTAGATGAAATGATGCATTTTTGACACCTCAGTATGGGGGAATTTTCCTCATGAAGGAGGCGCCTATTTCACATGTGTGGGAGAGTTTTAAACTCCCAAATAATGAGATATTTTTATCTCTCCTCTCTCCTGTTTCAACTAGATCCAAAAAGTGGACTAAACTGACCCAAAAATGGTCAAAAATTGACCAAACTGATCTGAAAAATTTTAGAATCAGTTGGCTTGGTTAGAAGCTCACTTTTTCCTATAAATAGAAGTCTTCCCCTTTGTTGAAGCTCAATAGTGTTTTTGCACTGTTACACTGCTTCTCCTAAGAGAGCCAGAAAACTGTGAATTTACTCATAATTCATTAGTTTTTTGACCTTCCCTCTTCTAAAGATTGGTGGCCACTCTTGTTTCCAAACAAGAGTAGAACCCTCAAACCATCAAGCCAAAGGAAAGCTCTCAAATTCCTTCATAAGTTGGAGATTCTTCTCTTTTCTATTCATTTTATGGTTTTTATGGTTTTTTTTATGATTTTTGTCTTCTCTAAATTGAAAATGATGTTGTGCCTCATTAAAAAAAGGCATTTCCCTCTCTTCTTTAGTAAATCCAACCATTCTTTATCCTAGATGAATGATTAATGGACAAAATCAAGTTTTTCATAATGTTTCTCTTTGATAAGTAGAAAATGTTTACATTAGAATGATTTAAATTCTCTTGGTGAACTTCTAATTAATTTTAGAGAGTTAAAATTTGAAAAATGGTCAGCCATACAAAGGAGGTTATGGCAAAATTTTCTAAAATTGTGAAAAATAAATTTTACTTTTTTTTATTCAAAAAGAGTAATTCCCATCGTATATGTATTCTTAAAGTGTTATTTTTCATCTTAGGTATAGAAAAATGCATACTAAAAATATTTTATTAAAAAAGTATTACTTTCTTTAGAATTAAATTCTATGCATAGAAGGAATCATATTGAAATTTTTATCTTGATTATAAAAGTGTTATTTTTTTATGCATAAATGGATGCATAAAAGAAATTCCTTTACATTAAAAGAGTGATTTTCATCATAAATGATTTTCATGCATAAACATATGCATAAAAGATATCTTTTAATATTAAAAGTGTGATTTTCATCATAAATGATTTTTATGCATAAAAGATATTTTTTTTATATTAAAAGTGTGATTTTCATCATAAATGATTTTTATGCATAAACATATGCATAAACGATATTTTTTTATATTAAAAGTGTTATTTTTATCACAAATGATTTTTATGCATAAAAGATATTTTTTATATTAAAAGTGTGATTTTTATCATAAATGATTTGTATGCATAAACATATGCATAAAAGATATTTTTTTAAAATGAAAAGTGTGATTTTCATCATAAATGATTTGTATACATAAACATATGCATAAAAGATATTTTTTATATTAAAAGAGTGATTTTCATCATAAATGATTTGTATGCATAAACATATGCATAAAAGATATTTTTTTATATTAAAAGTGTGATTTTTATCATAAATGATTTTTATGCATAAATGGATGCATAAAAGAAATTCTTTTATATTAAAAGAGTGATTTTCATCATAAATGATTTGTATGCATAAGCATATGCATAAAAGATAATTTTTATATTAAAAGTGCAATTTTCATCATAAATGATTTTTATGCATAAACATATGCATAAAAGATATTTTTTTATATTAAAAGAGTGATTTTCATCATAAATGATTTGTATGCATAAAAGTTATATTTTTTATATTAAAAGTGTGATTTTCATCATAAATGATTTCTATGCATAAATGGATGCATAAAAGAAATTCTTTTATATTAAAAGAGTGATTTTCATCATAAATGATTTTTATGATGATAAAAGTGTGACTTTTATCAGAATTAGATTTTATACGTAAATAGATGCATATAGAATGATTATATTTAAATAAGGGTTCTCTTAATCCTCTGTTTAATTTTTGTAAAAATTGAAAAATGAATAAGTAGATAATCTGTGAGAAGAAATGCTACCATTTCATATTCACTAAGATGGTAATGAGAAAATTCAATTAAACTATCGAAGTCGGAGATTGAGATAAATGATTATTTTATTCCTCAGAAGAAATTCATGTTTTAGAAAATCAAATATTCGTCGAACGAAATTTAGAAAAAGAGAAATTGAAATAGTACCTTTCGAGAAAGATAGTTTAGGAAGAACCTTTCTAGACCCAAACTCTGATTCAGACTATTGACCAAGACCTAATTCCTTTGTCAATTTCAATCAATGACGATATGCCCAGTTCAGGAAAAATATACTCAAATCCTCCACTGAATCTGAAACTAAGTTATGAATTTTGATTTTGATATGAGGATCAAGTATACAGAATTCGAGGAATTCTGTTTGGAATTCAGACCTGGATCTAGAAGTATTGGGATACGGATTTAAGATTTATTCATGGTATTCAAACAAAATCAAAACTAAAAACTTGCATAGAAACCCTGTTTTCTTAAAGGACTGTCTTACGCCAGAATGCTGGGTGGAGGGAGCATTTGGCATATGTGTTTAACTAAGAGAAGTTCGGTTGCAACAGCTGGCGGGGGAGTGTTCGAGGGGCAGCTCACGCAGCAAAAACCTGCCCAGGTCTTGACCAGCCTGGGTATGGTGAAAAATGGTGTGCTTTCGGTACGATGGGCGAGGGCCGACGAAGCGGTCCCTGAGTGAAGTGCTAGGACACCTAAGGAGGATCCTGGAGGGTTCTGACAAGGCGATGCACGGGCTCGCGGTGCTTAGGACACCCATTCATATGTCGAGGAAGATATATATATGTATGTTGACGAAATGATTATTGTAATGTGGATATCGTTTCCTGACCAACGGAGAGTCCAGATTGGTACTATTTTTGTGAAACAAGGGATTGAATGGAAATTTTGAATTATGAAATCTGTGATCATATTTATTTTGTCAATAGATTATTTTTATATTAAAGTTTTAAAGAGGAGTGTGTGCGTATCTGTCTTCTAAAGCTAAAGTTAAGAAAGGCATTTCAATTATGGGTGGGTGAGTACTTGTTTGGTTCTACCGATTCCAGTGGTAGGTGAGTACTTGTTTGGTTCTACCGATTCCAGTGGTAGGGCGATGGCTAACCCATGGGCCGGATGGGGTTAGGCTGGAATCAGTGGAGTTTTAATAATCAAACTGAAAAATCTTAGGATTACGCTAGGATTTGAGTAGTTAGTTAATTCCCTGATAAATTTCTCAATTGAGTGGATCAACGGCTGTGCCTGATCTTGATTAGGAAAAAAGCGTTGAATGGCTCAGATGATTATATTGGTGATAGTTTCCTTCTATCTGGTTTATTCAGGTGAAGGATACTTTAGATTTGATCTCGTTAGAAAAATTCGTTAAGAAAATTCAAAAAGGTGGAATCGTCCCCGCTTTCCGGGCATGGGAAATTTTCCCGGTTTCGGTTTTCGGAGGGACCACCAGCCTAGTCTCGTGCCCGGACATTCGTGGGCGAGGCCCCGAGTGAGAAACCCTGTCCCGTGCTTGAGGGGGCTACTTCCGCTGTTTAGCTACTGGGAGTCCGGTGCGCAGAGGGGGCAGCGGGATCTCACAGTTGGTATCAGAGCCCTTGAAAATTTAAGTAACATCAGTAGAAATTGCCTAAATTTTTCATAGAAATTTGGGAAAGAAATGTTTTTCACTTGTTAATACTATGTGAATGAACTTCAAAAATTAAAAACTTATAAATTGAATTTAAAATTTATAGATGGACACCCCGAACCTATCTGGAATTCCTGGATTCTCTCAGAGTCAGGATATGATAGCTTTTGCGTTTGATCACCTCATCAACTCTGCTACGACCCGAATGAGCAGAGTGAGACTCGCTTGCCATTTTGAGAGTTTACTTTCCTGATCCTCTTGAGCGACATCGGTATATGTGGTTTTGGGACGATGTATTAACATCAGTACCAGCACAGTCAGCGTCAGAGGCTCAGGCAAAATATTTCCTTGGCCATGATTCTGATAAGACTAGGGCTTGTTCAACACGTTCTACTCTGTGATCATTCACCCAGGAACTTCAGAACTTCATGCTGATTTTTTAGACTTCTTAGCCGCTTTATCCCGAGAAATAGAATTAGAGCACCTCTTTGTGTAATGAATCGTGTGTACCATGGTATGTCTTCTTCACAGTTTCGCTTCTTTATGCGATTACGACCGAGGCAGTGATTCTGGAGCCGAGCTGCTCTATGTACATATTGTAACTTTTATATAAATATAGAAATGTTTTCTAGAGAAAAATTCCTTGTTGCATAAGTGATTGTTTACGAACGATCTGATAAAGAGAAATCTGTTATCGGACATATGTCATAGATCTCCAATAAGATCATTGTCTTGTTTAAGAAATTATTTTTTAAACCTCTTAAGTCTTAGGATCTCGTGGATGATATCAAAATAAAAATTTAATAATATATAATATTTTGGCAGAATCATGAGACGAGGAAACCGTGGCCGTCAGCCAGACCCTCTCTCCGAAGATGACGAGCTTGACCCTTATGTTTGCAAGGCTCTTCATAGGACTCAGCCAAGCCATGGAAGAATATTTTGACGTCACAGCCTACAATGAGCGGAGCAAAATGGCTCTTGCCCGGCTGAAAATAGTGGAAACAGCCAGGGTAGCATGGAGGAACCACTGTGACACCAACAGTCTAGACAGAAATACTCAGTCCTGGAACGACTTTGGAAATCAAAATGAACAAATTCTTAGAGCTAAAGCAGGAGAGCAAAACCATCGAGGAATATCACCAGGCCTTTGCTCTTCTACTCAAATATTCACCACCTCTAGATGAAGAACAACTCATGGCCAGGTTCATTCGGGGAATGAACGAACCTTGGACACATTGGTCAAAAATGCCAAACCAGTGTCCATGGCTGAAGCAGTAAGAATGGCAAAGGATTTTGCCAAAGCCTTTGTAGTAAAGGTCTCGTCAAAGCCTGCACCAACTTTAAAAGATTCCAAGCCCAGGGAAGTACTTCAAACTTTCCACCCCCGACGAAGAGGTAGCAAGGCTCGAATCAAAATCAGGATGCATGAAGATTCCAAAGTGAAGGAAGACCCTTTTCCCAGAATACTTTCTCAGGAGCCCCATCGCTTTCAAGAAATCAGAGGGATGAGCTCAGAAGTGAAAACCGATGTTTTGGATGCCAAGGTTTTAGTCACCAACTGAAAGACTTCCCGACTCCTGCCATATCAAGGGGACAGGGAAGTCAAGGACCCCGAATTCACAGATCAACCCCTTCATATACCAGTCTAATCAGGGTCCGTCTCCCCAAGCCAAGGTAACCCCAGAAGAACTCCTGCTCAGCCATCTGCCTCTATCCAGAGTAACCTCAGAACTCCTTCCCAGAACTGGGGCAACCAAAGAGAAAGAGTTTTGCCTTAGACTGCAGTAGTCAGAGCAGTCACAATTTTAGATGTAGTAGAAGAGGAAATAGGGCAGATCTTTGCTGCAATTGAAAACCAAGGACAAACCGTCAGTTCTCAGTCATCCATACTCCAGCAGAATATCAAGGTAAGCCTTTTAAGCTTTTGATTGATTCAGGCAGTTCTCATTCATTCATTTCCCCTGGATGCTTGCCTTTTCACTCACCATGAGACAGATCTTATCCAGTTCAATCTAGATGGTAATGTAATTGACTGTCAGTTCAAAGTCTTACCTCTGACGGGATCCTTGGAATGGATTGGCTCCACAAAAATCAAACTGACATACACTGTCACAATGGAACCATTTCCTTCCATGACCTTCACGGGAACAAAGTTCAAGGAACTGGACTTTCCGGATCCCCAGACCTTCAGTTAGTAAAAGCTTCTAAATTGCTGAAAGGACTTAGAAAGAAGCAGCAAATTTATGTTGTCAAAATGAACACAGTAGACTCAAAGCTTAAGGCTAAAGAACCAAAATGGTTAAATGAATTTGATGATCTATTCCCAGCAGAGCTAACTGAAATGCCTCCAATTCGGGAAGTAGATCATATGATTGAATTGACCCCCGAAGCTCAGCCAGTAGCCCATGCGCACATACAAAATGCTAATTCTTGAAGCCATCAAACTCAAGGGACAGCTTAGACAGCTGTTAGAACAAGGGTTTGTAAGACCCAGTGACAAAATCAAGTTTTTCATAATATTTCTCTTTGATAAGTAGAAAATGTTTACATTAGAATGATTTAAATACTCTTGGAATTAATTTTAGAGAGTTAAAAATTGAAAAATGGTCAGCCATACAAAGGAGGTTATGGCAAAATTTTCTAAAATTGTGAAAAATAGGTTTTACTTTTTTTTTAATTCAAAAAGAGTAATTCCCATCGTATATGTATTCTTAAAGTGTTATTTTTCATCTTAGGTATAGAAAAATGCATACTAAAAATATTTTATTAAAAAAGTATTACTTTCTTTAGAATTAAATTCTATGCATAGAAGGAAGCATATTGAAATTTTTATGTTGATTATAAAAGTGTTATTTTCATTATAAATAATTTTTATGCATAAAAGAAATTCTTTTATATTAAAAGAGTGATTTTCATCATAAATGATTTTTATGCATAAACATATGCATAAAAGATATTTTTTTATATTAAAAGTGTGATTTTCATCATAAATATTTTTTATGCATAAACATATGAATAAAAGATATTTTTTAAATTAAAAGTGTGATTTTCATCATAAATGATTTTTATGCATAAAATATTTTTTTTAATTAAAAGTGTGATTTTCATCATAAATGATTTTTATGCATAAACATATGCATAAAAGATATTTTTTTATTAAAAGTGTGATTTTCATCATAAATGATTTGTATGCATAAAAGATATTTTTAATTAAAAGTGTGATTTTCATCATAAATGAGTTGTATTCATAAACATATGCATAAAAGATATTTTTATATTAAAAGAGTGATTTGTATGCATAAACATATGCATAAAAGATATTTTTTTTATATTAGAAGTGTGATTTTCATCATAAATGATTTTTATGCATAAATGGATGCATAAAAGAAATTCTTTTATATTAAAAGAGTGATTTTCATCATGAATGATTTGTATGCATAAGCATATGCATAAAAGATATTTTTTTAATATTAAAAGTGTGATTTTTATCACAATTGATTTTTATGCATAAACATATGTATAAAAGATATTTTTTAATATTAAAAGAGTGATTTTCATCATAAATTATTTGTATGCATAAACATATGCATAAAAGATATTTTTTTAATATTAAAAGTGTGATTTTCATCATAAATGATTTTTATGCATAAATGGATGCATAAAAGAAATTCTTTTATATTAAAAGAGTGATTTTTATGATGATAAAAGTATGACTTTCATCAGAATTAGATTTTATACATAAATAGATGCATATAGAATGATTATATTTAAATAAGGGTTCTCTTAATCCTCTGTTTAATTTCTGCAAAAACTGGAAAAATGAATAAGTAGATAATCTGTGAGAAGAAATGCTACCGTTTCATATTCACTAAGATGGTAATGAGAAAATTCAATTAAACTATCAAAGTCAGAGATCGAGATAAATGATTATTTTATTCCTCATAAGAAATTCATGTTTTAGAAATCTGTAAGCAAATATTCATCGAACAAAATTTAGAAAAAGAGAAATTGAAATAGTACCTTTCGAGAAATATAGTTTAGGAAGAACCTTTCCAGACCCAAACTCTGATTCAGACTATTGACCAAGACCTAATTCCTTCGTCAATTTCAATCAATGATGATGTGCTCAGTTCAGGAAAAATGTACTCAAATCTCCCACCGAATCTGAAACTAAGTTATGACTTTTGATTTTGATCTGAGGATCAAGTTAACAAAATTCAAGGAATTCTGTTTGGAATTCAGACTTGGATCTAGAAGTATTGGGATACGGATTTAAGATTTATTCATGGTATTCAAACAAAATCAAAACTAAAAACTTGCATAGAAACCTTGTTTTCTTAAAGGACTGTCTTACGCCAGAATGCTGGAGGGAGCATTTGGCATATGTGTTTAACTAAGGGAAGTTCGGTTGCAAACAACAGCTGGCAGGGAGTGTTCGAGGGACACCTCACGCGCGGCAAAAACCTGCCCAGGTCTTGACCAGCCTGGGTATGGTGAAAAATGGTGTGCTTCCGGTACGATGGGCGAGGGCCGACGAAGCGGTCCCTGAGTGAAGTGCCAGGACACCTAAGGTGGATCTTGGAGGGTTCTGACCAGGCAATGCACAAGCTTGCGGTGCTTAGGACACCCATTTGTATGTTGAGGAAGATATATATATGTATGTTGACAAAATGATTATTGTAATCTGTTACTAGATATCGTTGCTGACCAGCTGGTCCCAAACGGAGAGTCCAGATTGGTACTGTTTTTATGAAACAAGGGATTGAATGGAAATTTTGAATTATGAAATCTGTGATCATATCTGTTTTGTCAATGGATTATTTTTATATTAAAGTTTTAAAGATGAGTGTGTGCATATCTGTCTTCTAAAGCTAAAGGTAAGAATGCATTTCAATTATGGGTGGGTGAGTACTTGTTTGGTTCTACCAATTCCAGTGGTAGGGCGGTGGCTAACCCATGAGCCGGATGGGGCTAGGCTGGAATCAGTGGAGTTTTAATGATCAAACTGAAAAATCTTAGGATTACGCTAGGATTCGAGTAGTTAGTTAATTCCGTGATAAATTTCTCAATTGAGTGGATCAACGGTTGTGCCTGATCTTGATTAGGAAAAAAACGTTGAATGGCTCAGATGATCAAATTATATCAATGATAGTTTCCTTCTACTTGGTTTATTCAGGTGGAGGATAGTTTAGATTTGATCTTGTTAGAAAAATTCGTTATTAAGAAAATTCAAAAAGGTGGAATTGTCCCCGCTTTCCAAGCATGGAAAATTTTCTCGGTTTTGGTTTTTGGAGGGACCACCAGCCTAGTCTCGTGCCCGGACATTCGTGGGTGAGGCCCTGAGTGAGAAACCCTTCCCCATGCTTGAGGGGGCTGCTTCCGCTGTTCAGCTACCGGGAGTCCAGTGCGCGAAGAGGGCAGCGGGATCTCACATGTTCAAAATGAAACATAGGATTTGGTTGCCTTACCACAAGGCAAAAATCTCATTGGTTGCAAATGGGTTTATAAGGTTAAATGCAAATCAGATGGTTCCATTGAGCGCGGTTGGTAGCTAAGGGTTATGCACAAACCCAAGGCTTGGACTATGATGAAACATTTAGTCCAGTTGCAAAGATGGGAATAATGAGAGCAGTCATCGCTATGGTTGCAGCAAATGGTTGGGAAATGCATCAAATGGACGTGAAAAATGCATTTCTAAATGGTAATTTACAAGAGGAAGCTTATATGGCACAGCCAAAAGGATATGTACACTCGAGGTATCCCACTCATGTATGTAGATTAAAGAAAGCATTATATGGTTTAAAGCAAGTAACTCGTGCTTGGAGTGATAAGATAAGCCGATATCTTATCTCCCTTCGATTTCAGGTTTCTTCAGCAGATTCTTCACTCTATGTGAAGAAGACAGATCATGGGATTTTCTTACTTGTCATCTATGTGGATGACTTGATTGTCACAGGAGATCATGCTATAGATGTTATGCATGTCAAGAAGGCATTGAGTGGGCAGTTTGACATGAAAGACTTGGGTGAATTGAGATATTTTCTTGGGATTGAAGTGATCAAAGACCATGCAAGTACATGGTTAGTGCAACACGAATATGCATTGGATATGTTGGCAAAATATGGGATGATAGGGTGTAAGCCAATGAGTACACCTTTTGGAGCAGAATGTAAAGCTATGGGCTGATTTTGGTGAAGAGTTGGATGATCTATCTATGTATAGATGGCTGTCTTTTACATGACTATCACATGCCCGGATCTCAGTTATGCTATGGGGATAGTAAGCCAATTTATGCAAAGCCCCAGAAAACCTCATTTGGATGCAGTGAGATGCATTATGCGCTATGTAAAGACCACTGCACATTATGGTCTTCTTTATGAGTATGGTAAAGGCTTGGATGTATACGACTACACAAACGTAGATTGGGCAGGTAGCTCATATGACAGGAGGTCTACTAGTGGTTATGCCTTTACATTTGGAAGTGCA
This sequence comes from Cibotium barometz, assembly GCF_041138505.1. Taxonomy (NCBI): domain Eukaryota; kingdom Viridiplantae; phylum Streptophyta; class Polypodiopsida; order Cyatheales; family Cibotiaceae; genus Cibotium; species Cibotium barometz. Next base: position 10,599,821 of record NC_141104.1, on the reverse strand, counting down.
GTGTGGTGAGTTGGAGCAGCAAGAAGCAACCTACTATTGCTTTATCTAGTACAGAGGCTGAATACAGGGGTGCAACCATTGCTACATGTGAAGGAGTATGGTTAAAGAGTCTCTTGGGCTGATTTGGGTGAGCCTATTGATGGCAAGGTTGTCATTCATTGTGACAACATGAGCAGCATACAGTTGGCCAAGAATCCAGTTTTTCATGCGCGAACCAAACACATGACCAAACACATAGAGGTCCACTATCATTTTGTCAGAGATAAAGTGTTGGATGGTGCAGTGGATTTGCAGTATGTGAAGACTGAAGAGCAGGTGGCCGACATCTTTACAAAGCCACTTAGCAGGGAGAAGTTTGAGTACTTCCGTACTATGTTGGGAGTACATGGGATGAGCTTGAGGGGGAGTGTTGAGAGCTTTGATAGCCCAAGCTCATCTACATCTTCATCTATGGCAATACATCATGAGCTTGAGAGGGGCTGTTGAGATTCAAGCTCGATGTCAGCTTATGCCAGTTGCACTATGTGCTAGCATGTCAGGTAGTAACATGTGTGAGACATAAATGACCGCGTCCAGCTGGTCATAGTTGTGTGGACATTAGCTAGGGTTAGCAGTGTGTGGACACAACACATAGTGTGTGTTGTAGATGATGGATTATGGCTTTATGCATTGTGTGTGAAGGGAGATGGCTTCCCTCTATGGTTAGGGTTTGATAATACATTAGGGTTTGCTCCTGTGTGTGTGTCTCCTCTCCCTCTACCTGTTTTTTATCAAGGTACATGACAAGTTTTCTAAGGATTGGGGTGAGGAATTGAGTAAGATATCACTTGAGGGGAAACATAAGGAGGAAATCATCCTTCAAGAACTAGAAATACCTAAGCTTACAAAAGTTGGGCACTAAAAATGAAACAAAGCTTTGGCAAAAGCTGTACGAGAGGCCAGGAAAGTTATGGCTAAAACAAAAAGTGAGAATGAGGATAAACCAGATTTACTTTCAGTACCAGAATATTTCAAAACTTACACAGTTGATGAACAAAAGCTGGTCCGACTGACGACAAAAAGAGTTAAGGAAGATGGGTTGTCCACATCATACGATGGCCCAACTACAAGCCAACTACAAGGAAGTTGATATTGTGCGACTAGCTGATATTCATTGATGATCTGTGTGTACACTCTCGATGGGCAGACCATCTGGCTTGCTTAAGGAAGGTGTTTGAGCGATGTCGATTATATCGTATATCCCTACACCCTTTAAAGTGCTAATTTTGGATCAACCACACAGTGTCATATTGGGACACACTGTCTCTAAGAACGGTATATCCACAGATGACAGCAACGTCAAGTTGATCTTGGAACTACCACCACCCACTACAAAGGTGTGCAAAGATTTATGGCCCACGTTGGGTATTACCGCCGCTTCATAATCTTCTATACTAAAATCGCCAAGACATTATACAAGCTTTACCCTACTTATGCAGGAAAGCAAAACTCCACAAGATTTGAACCAAGTTCAAGGGCACAGCCTGGATGATGGAATTATGTATTATAATCGCAAGCTATGCATTCCCCAATGATGAGGTAACTAAGGGTCAAATTCTTAATGAAGCCCATGACAGCCTTATTGCAGGACATCCAAGTTTCATCAAAACCTACATGTCTATGAAGAAAAGCTTCTTTTGGCCTCGACTAAAAAAGGATATACTTAATCATATACGTCAATGTGTGACATGTCAGAAAGTCAAGGCCGAGAGAGTAAAAATGTCTGGGAAGTTACATCCATTAGACATTCCCTAGATGAAGTGGGAATGCATCAGTATGGATTTTATTATTGGATTACCTTCAATGCAATCAGGTTACAACTCCATCTTCATGGTAGTTGATAGACTAACCAAAGTTGCCCTTCTGATTCCAGTAAAAGAAACCTACACTACAGTGGATGTGGCCAAAGTGTTCCTCAAGGAAATCTTCAGATTGCATGGCCTACTCAGAAGAATAGTAAGTGATTGAGACCCCAAATTCACATCAAGATTGTGGACTGCATTTTTTGAAGAAGTAGGAACTTTCTTGGATCTCAGCATAGCTTGCCACCCCAAGACCGACGGTCAAACAGAAAGGGTAAACCAATTAATCAAAGATATACTTCAGTCATGCTGTTGTCGGGAGGCTGGGAAAAGAAGAAATGCCTCTATAGCTACCTACCCAGCAGCCTTGGAAGACACAACAAACACAAGGGACACCACCAGCACAATGCTGGAAACAGAAATCTCTCAAAACACCACACAGAGATACCAAAAAAAGACAGCATCAACAGCTCACATATCTCATTATCAAGGCCTTTTATCTGTCAGCAAGGCTAAGCCACTCACATATCATCAACACAAACCCTATTGTCCATTTACAAGGGGTGATCCATCACACATAAATTTTATCAATTGACAAGCTTCAACCCACTCTTCCTCGCACTCTCCTTTTATCACACACTCACAGCAAACAACTCACACACACTACCCAAAGCTTTCTCTTGGTCTCACACCAGAGGCCTCGAAACAAGACAACTACCATACCTCTTCCTCTGCAGCTGTGCTATCCGCCAGCCACCACCGTCGTTGAAGCGACCCTTTCACCCAGCAAGTTGGCACCAACTTCCTCTTTACTCTGCTCTCTCCCTTAGCTTCATTACCCCCGACACCAGCCTCCTCCTCTTGGTTCTCAGCCTGTGCCTCAACTGAAGGCAACTCTCTTGCACTACAAGCAAAACTGCCAGCTCCCAAAACAAAAAACCAGCATTCCCTCTTCAAAAGCGGCCACGACCAACACCCATTTCCTGCTTTCTCTGTAGCAGCCCACAAACTCGTGTTCTCTCTGTCGTTTCACCAGAGCAGCCACCAGCAATTGTAGACGACCAAGGCCCAAAGCAAGGTAATGCCTCCTCCTGCACTGTATCCTGGTGAAGCTCTTCTCTACATTGCGCCACCCGCTTGTTCTTGCCTTAGCTATTACCAGCCACCTTCTCTTCGACCTCTCCAGTTCACCAAGCTCTTCACCAAGGCAACTTCCTCAGCCCGTTGCCAGCCTCTGTCTGTCGTCAGCAGCTGTCTACACCAACTGCTAGGCGACAGCCTCTCCTCCTCCGCTAGCACCCAGCTGCACTCTCTCCCTTTGCTTGGTAAAGCTCCTCGACTCTCTGCTAAAATACTCCCCAACCCAGCCACTGTAACATCTTCTAGGCGGCTCCGGATCAGGCTTGCACTCACACACAGAAGCTCGTCGTTTGCTCTCCTCTCCCCAAGTCTCCCCCGCTCTCGGCGGCAACCCTTCTCTTTCTCTCCTCGCAGTCTTCTAGACATTGAGCTGGCGGCCCAACAAAACCTCCACGTAGCCTTGCCTTTTTAGCCACATCAATATTTTTTTTTTCTATTTTGCCTAAAGAATGGCCACCATTTATGCTTTCACACCAATGCTCAAAGCTACGTCTTCCCAAACCTTCTGCAATACCAAACCTGAAAGACCCTCCAAACTCAAGCACAAGAGCAATTTATATTTTGCTGGCGTCCCTTGTAGATTTCAATATTTACAGTTTAAATTGGGCTCTCTCTCCACGTAAACCAGCATATGTACATCCATTTCCATCCCAGAGGTTCATCAAAACCCCATCATTGACATCCTCATGCTCTTCCACCTCTTACTTACACACATCCAAAACACCTTCTTGACAAATAAAAAGCTCATACAATAAAACCAGCATATGTACATCCATTTCCACCAGAGGTTCATCAAAACCCCATCATTGACATCCTCATGCTCTTCCACCTCTTACTTACACACATCCAAAACACCTTCTTGACAAATAAAAAGCTCATACAATAAAAACTTCAAGTCTCAAACAGCTGCTCCAAAGAAAAATGCATGCACTAGCTCACTCCAAAGCCATTCAGTCTGTACACTTGCCAGGGCATTCAGGGCAAAGTTTTATTGCACACCATGCATCCCATATGTACACGGACTCAAAACACCCTTACAAAATTTTGCCTGACATACTTTGCCCAACCCCCAACCTGCTGAATCATTCATGATCAACAGTAAAAAGCATTTCAAGACCTAAATCCATATCCAAAAACTGCCCTTCATCTGAAATCACATCTTCAGACACTGCATCCTGTACAATCACCATCAAACGTGCATAATACTTCTTCAGCCTGTATCCATTTACCCTGGAAGCATGTAAAGTCCCATCTAAATCTGCCAATTGATAGGTACCATTTGCAAATCCTTGGATCACCAAGAAAGGTCCTTCCCACTTAATTTGGAACTTCTTATGAAAGGAATTATCCAGCCTACTATTATAACGTAATACCAAGTGGTCCTTCATAATTCCTTTGCTTTTAATTTTCTTGTTGAACTTCTGCAACGTCCTTGCCTGCATATCTTCATAATGCTTCAAAGCATTATCCTTGTTTAGCTGTGCTTCTTGTAAATATATAAGGGCATCTTCAGGTTCTTCCAAAAGCTTTTCCAACATTTTAACAGCTGGTATCTCCACCTCAATAGGCAATAAGGCTTCTTTCCCATAAACAAGATGAAATGGAGTGAAATCCGTACCAGTCTTAATTGTTGTCCTGTATGCCCACAAGGCAGCAGGCAACTCCAGATCCCAATTCTTGCTTTGTCGCTCTGTCACCTTAGATAAAATCTTGATCAATTCACCATTAAAACGCCCATTCAGGCCATTACACTGTGGATAGTAAGGTGTGGTAAAACTACGACTGATCTTCATCTTTGTACACAAATAGTCCATAAGCTCTGCTCTAAAACCTGGGCCCTGATCAGAAAGCAATTCCAATGGCACACCAAACTTACAACAGATATCCTAATATACAAACTTTGCCACCTCCTTAGCAGTAATTTGTTTCACTGCCTTTGCTTTTGCCCATCTAGAAAGGTAATCAATTGCAGTCAAGATGTAGCACTTCCCTCAGATAGTAATAGGCAATGGTCCCACAGCATCAATTCCCCATTTTTCAAAAACATCATAAGCAAGAATTGTCTTCCTCAATTCAGGCCTTAATATCCGTCTACTGTGAGCTTGGCATTGTTTGCAGCATGACCTGCACCAATGATTAACATCCTTATGTATACTTGGCCATACATAACCTTCCTGCAATACCTTATGCAAGGTAATCTTTGAGGCAAAATGTCCACCGCATGCTCCTTCATGGTTTTCCTTAAGAATTTTGTAGATTTCTTCCTTCCAAGGTACCCGTCGCATTATCAAGACGATTCCCTTCAAATACAAAGCATCACCAACCATCACATACCTTGCAGCTTTCCTGATGAAACCATATTTTTTTGATTTTTCAATACCATTAGGAATCATCCCTGTTAACAAGAACTCTTCAACATCCTGTAAATTCTCCCTGCCACAATAAAATGATGCATGAGCTTTAAGAACAAAAACTTCACCAATCATTCCCTGGGCTGCTTCATAGGCCTCCTCATTATGGCCTCGATCCACATGCTTAAGACTCCAAGCTTCAAATTCCTTCAACAAATCTTTAATCTTGAAACACATCTCTTTGAGTAACATATTCTTTGACTTCCAAACTCCCAATACCTGTTTTACTACAAGCAATGCATCTCCTCGAATGCGAATCTGTGTACACCATGCTTCAAACATATTTGCAATCCAACTTCCAAAGTCAGATACTCCGCTTCATTGTTGCTATGTGCATCCACCTTAACACCCTTCTTAAAAACAAGGCAACCCTGTGGATCATAAAGCACCAAACCTCCTGAGGCTGCATCATGGCTTTTTCTGTAAGAACCATCAAAATATAATAAGTGTGCATTCACCAACTCAACCGCATCCTCAACTGGCTTCTTGATGGTCTCCTCCTTTATAAGAAGAGGACTCTCCTTATATGTTAATAGATTAGCTAAGGTAGCCCTGGTACTCTCTTCCACCAAGAATGAGAAGGTAAACTCCTGCAACTCAATCACCCACTTCTTGATGGTCTCCTCCTTTATAAGAAGAGGACTCTCCTTATATGTTAATAGATCAGCTAAGGTAGCCCTGGTACTCTCTTCCACCAAGAATGAGAAGGTAAACTTCTGCAACTCAATCACCCACTTCATCATAGCCTTAGATAAATTTGTGCCATTTATCAACTGAGGCAAAAAAGTGTAGCTCGTCAAAAACACAAAGGGGCGAGGCAACAAGTAATGGCAGAACCGCCTACATGCATACATCACACTAACCATAACAAGTTCCACTTCTGATAACAACCTTTCTCTAGCAAGTTTTACTCTGCTAGCACAATAGACTGGTTGCATATAATGTGATTCTTTCCCTTTCTGTAACAACATAGCTCCAATAGCATCTTCACCTACTGAAGGGTTGACATAAAATACGTGTTCCCAGTTAGGCGCCTGCATTGTAGGAATAGCTCCCAACACCTCTTTCACTTTCTGAAAAACTACCTCACACTCCTCCGACCAATGTAAAGGATCATGCTTTACTACTTGCTGCAAACGATATAACAACTGTGAAGATAGAGAGATGAATCGAGCCATATACTTCACCTTTTGCACAAAAGTAGCCAGTTGCCTTATATTCTTTGTAGGAAGAAGAAGAAGAGACTTGACTTTATCAAGATCTGGATCAATACCATTCTCTAAAACAACATGGCCCAAGAGTTTCACCCTCAGTTGAGCCAAAAAACACTTTTTGGATTTAATTGACCACCACACTCATCATAACGCTGAAAAACTGTAGCCAGCCTATCACAATGCTCTTGCCTGGAGCTGTATATACAAAAATCATCAATAAAATCCTTGACAAACTTGTTCAAAAAAGGAGATAATACCCAATTTGCCCTTTTCTGATAGTAGGCTGGCCCATTCATCAATCCAAAAGGAAGAACTTTGTAGCAGAAACACCCCCACGGTGTAATGAAAGTCGTCTCGCGCTGATCTTCTTCTGTAATCTTTAACTGAAAATAACCTGAAAACCCATCACAAACACTATACCTTTCATATCCAGCTACAGTATCTAAGATCTCATCCAAAAAAGGTAGGGGGTAAGAATCCTTCTTTGTAGCAGCATTCAAAGGCTTGAAATCCACACATATACGCCACCTACCATCCTTCTTTGGACTCACCACTGTAGGACACCCACTCAGCTGTGTCCACTTGTGTAATGAAACCTGCACTTCAACAGCTTATCAACTTCCTTTCTCAGGGCCTGCATTTGTTCTCGTCACATCCTGCGAAGTCTCTGCCTAACTGTTTTTACACCTTCTTTCAATTCAATCCTCAAATCTGGCCCTTTAAATCCTCGAATCTCCCTATAAGAGGTGATGAACAATTCTGGAAAATGAGACAGCATATTAACATATCTAACCTTTTCTCCACTCGAGAGATCCGGACTCAGCATTCCTTCAATCAGCTCCTGCTTCTTCTTCACTTCTATCTTTAGCTGCAGTAATTCCTCGATCACTTCATACGACCCCCAAGGCATCTTCTCCCTCAGCACCCACTTCATGCACATCTTTATCTTCATTACCTTGTTGCTCTGATATTAGGAAAACCACATCTACCTCTTCTTCACTAGAAGCAGTCGATGAATCCATCTCCCATTCAGAAGTACTGGTGGTAGTTTCCTCTTCACTCGAATTCTGTGGCCTCTCCCACACATCATTCAAAGATCTCCTGCTATGCATCTCAAAAGATTTTTTATTACCTCGCTTATTATGCAAAGAAATGGTCCCATACCTCCAGTCTTGTACTACACTCACCACTCGCAACGAGGGTTGTCCAAGAATAATTGGAAAAGCACCAAGACCCGCAGGCATCACATGAAAATCTACAGTAGCTTTGACATTAAAAGCTTCAATTTCCAACTCCTTTACCATACCAAGACATTTTACCTTTTCGAAAACCAGAAACCCCAGACACCCTCAAGCCTGACTGCTCCACACATGACTGAGTAATCACACAGATTTGAGCTCCTCCATCTATATAGGCCTGACCAAGGTTCCTACCTTTACTCCACACCTCAACAATAGGGCAAATATCTGGAAGCTCTTCTAAAGATAGTACTTTGACTGACCTCTTCTTTGACTCCTTTTCCATTGGATTCACAAGTCCCTTCCATTGCCTTCTCAATTTTGGCACCATCTCCACCAACTACCCAAAGGTGATGTTGGCCTTCCTGTTCACCAGATCAGATTTCAAGCCATAGCTGGTTTGCCCATCCCGTGGGAAGTCTGACACCTGGAACCTTCTACGAGGCTTCCGTTTCCTTTTAGCTTTCACATCTTCTCCTTCCTACTGCTTCCCCTTCTTACAGTTGGGTCCAGCCACCCCTTTTTCTTCTCTTTCATCCGTTGTGCGCTTGCCAACGGGCATCACATCCCCTTCTTCTCTCACCTGAACATTCTCCAGAGTAACAACATTCACGACCTTTGCCTTCCCCTTCTCTTCAGCTGTGATTCCACTGGGGCCTGCTTGATCCCTGATATCAATACCATAATCATTTGACCTGTCAGGTAACTGTGAAGGTAGTGGGTACATATCACCACCCATTCGTTGAGGCTTATCACAATCTGTACTTAGATGACCAAGCTCACCACAGTTCCAGCATGTAGGGATGAAATGACAGCCCCTACCGCGACCACGTCCATACCCTGCTTGTCCATCTCCCCCTTCATGATTATTGCCTCTGCCTCTACCACGTCCACCACCTGTACTTCCCATTAAATTTAAGCTCAAATTCTTCATAAGATCAACCATCTGTTTCATATCCTGTCGCAATCCCTCATCAGAACCTGCAGGAACCTGCTGCTCGTGTTCTCTCTCTCGCTAGCAGCCACCAGCAATTGTAGACGACCAAGGCCCAAAGCAAGGCAATGCCTCCTCCTGCACTGTATCCTAGCGAAGCTCTTCTCTGCGTTGCGCCACCTGCTTGTTCTTGCCTCAGCTATTACCAGCCACCTTCTCTTCGACCTCCCCTGTTCACCAAGCTCTTCATCACCACCAAGGCAACTTCCTCAGCCCGTCGCCAGCCTCTGTCTATCGTCAGCAGCTATCTACACCAACTGCTATAGGCGACAGCCTCTCCTCCTCCGCTAGCACCCAGCTGCACTCTCTCCCTTCGCTTGGTAAAGCTCCTCGACTCTCTCCTAAAATACTCCCCAACCCAGCCACTGTAACATCTTCTAGGCGGCTCCGGATCAGCCCAGCCTTGCACTCACACACATAAGCTCCTCGTTTGCTCTCCTCTCCCCAAGTCTCCTCGGCTCTCGGTGGCCACCCTTCTCTTTCTCTCCTCGCAGTCTTCTAGACGTTGAGCTAGCAGCCCAACAAAACCTCCACGTAGCCTTGCCTTGCCTTTTTAGCCACATCAATATTTTTTTTTCTATTTTGCCTAAAGCATGGCCACCATTTATGCTTTCACACCAATGCTCAAAGCTACGTCTTCCCAAACCTTCTGCAATACCAAACCTGAAAGACCCTCTAAACTCAAGCACAAGAGCAATTTATATTTTGCTAGCATCCCTTGTAGATTTCAATATTTACAGTTTAAATTGGGCTCTCTCTCCACGTAAACCAGCATATGTACATCCATTTCCACTAGAGGTTCATCAAAACTCCATCATTGACATCCTCATGCTCTTCCACCTCTTACTTACACACATCCAAAACACCTTCTTGACAAATAAAAAGGCTCATACAATAAAAACTTCAAGTCTCAAACAGCTGCTCCAAAGAAAAATGCATGCACTAGCTCACTCCAAAGCCATTCAGTCTGTACACTTGCCAGGGCATTCAGGGCAAAGTTTTATTGCACACCATGCATCCCATATGTACACGGACTCAAAACACCTTTACAGAATTTTGCCTGACACTGTCAGGGAACTCAAGAAGTGGCTAAGTTATCTGCACCTAGTCGAGTTCGCCTACAATGCTTCTTATCACCGAAGTATTGGGATGAGCCCTTTCAAAGCTTTGTATGGACAAGATTGCTTAACTCCATTAACTTGGTCCGACCCATTGATTAGGGTCGAGATGTCCAGGACAACATGGAGAAGCAGATGCAATCAATTCGCAAAGATATAAAAGCTACCCAAGATATACAGAAACAGTATGCAGATAAGAAGAGGACAGACAGAAAATTCGAAGAAGCAGATACGGTTTTAATTCGAGTATGCCCCAAAAGAAGTTCTCTATCTCTTGGGAAGTACAAGAAGTTATCCCCCAGATATCGTGGGCCATATCTGATTACAAAGAGAGTAGGTGACTTAGCCTACAAACTTTTTCTGCCTCCTCATCTCAAATTACATAATGTATTTCATGTCAGCCTACTTAAAAAGTATGTACCAAGCCCGAATCATGTGCTTGATGATGAAATCTTAACTTCTTCAACCCAAGGGCAGATGGAACTCCAACCTGAAGAAATCCTTGATGTTCGAGATTCACTGGAATAAAATTCTGAGAGAATTATTGGTTAAATGGAAGTTCTATCCTTTTGAAGATGCCACTTGGGAGAGAGAAAGAAGCCAAACTATTGTGGGATTACCCCCAATTTGCGAGATGAGGACATCTCGCGTTTTTCAAGTGGGAGAGAATGTAAGATTCCTCCCCAGCCTCTCAAGAAGTCCAGTATCTTCCCCTGTAATCAAATCCCTCTTTAAAAATATAAAAGATCTTGTTTCTACCTGTTTTGGCCTAGAGAGAGAAAATTATCTAGAGAGAGGTGATTCAATTTTTAAATATTTTTGGATGGAAAAATATCTCATCTTATTAAAATAAATTCTCCCAAAACAGAAGTTCAAAAAGAATTTCAAAAGGTGCATTAGAAATAAATTATAATTTGTTCAAAAAGCCTTATCCTAAGGGTCCAGATTTTCTAAAAATTTTAAATTAAGGTTCCTATGGACCAATAAGATTAATCCAAATGTAGGGAGGAGGTAAATTGAAAAAATAAAGAAAATACTCACATAAGATGAAGAGTGGACTAAGGACCAAAGAAAATACTAAAAAAGTGAATTTTGACACCTCAGAGTGGGGATTCCCCCTCATGAAGTAGGCGCCTTTTTCCCATCATTGCTTTTGAATTTTAAATCAATAAAACTAGATATTTCATCTCTCCTCTCTCCTAATTCAAAACTGGATCCAAAAAGTGAACTAAACTGACCCAAAAATGGTCAAAAATTGACCAAATTGATCTGGAAAATTCTAGAATCAGTTTGCTTGGTTAGAGGCTCACTTTTTCCTATAAATAGAAGCCTCCTCCTTTGTAGAAGCTTAATAGTGTTTTATGCACTATTACTCTACTCCTCCCTAGAGCCAAAAACAGTGAATTTATTGATAATTCATTAGTTTTTGACCATTTTCTCTTCAAAAGAATTTAGTTTTTGACCATTTCCTCTACTCCTCTCTAGAGCCAAAAACAGTGAATTTATTGATAATTTAGTTTTTGACCATTTCCTCTTCAAAAGAATTGGTGGCCACTCTTGTTGCAAACAAGAGTAGATCCCTCAAACCATCAAGCCAAAGGAAAGCTCATAAAAATTCATGTAAGCTAGAAATCCTACTTTTTCTTTATTCCATTTAATGTTTTTCTATTTTTTATTTTTTTTCAAATGAAAAATGATGTTATTCCTTGTTGGAAAGGCTTTCCCCCTCTCTTCATTCTTGAATTCAGCCTTTCTTTATCCTAGATATGTAATCAAATTCTTAGAATTAAACTGTTCATATTGTTTCTCTTTAAAAAGTGGAATTTGATTAGTTTAGAATGCTTTAAACCATTTGGGATAATTTCTAAGTAACTTGAGAATGAAAAAAAAATTGAAAAATGGTCAGCCAAACAAAGGAGGTTATGGCAAAATTTTCTTAAATTTTGTGAAATAAGTTTTATCTTTTATTATTCAAAAAGAGTAATCCCCACCGTTTGTGTATTCTAAAAGTGTTATTTTCATTGTATGCATAGAAAAATGCATATTAGAAATATTTTTATTTATAAAAGTGTTATTTTCATTAGAATTAATTTCTATGAATAGAAAGATGCATATTGGAGAATTTTGTTTATTCTAAAAGTGTTACTTTCATCAAAATTGATTTTTATGCATAGATAGATGCATAAAAGAATTTTTTTAATTATAAAAGTGTTACTTTCATCAAATTTGATTTTTATGCATAAATAGATGCATAAAAGAATTTTTTTATTATAAAAGTGTTACTTTCATCAAAATTTATTTTTATGCATACATAATTTTTATATTAAAATAAGAGTTCTCTTTAATCCTATGTTTAAATCCCATGAATGTTGGTAAATGAATAAGTAAATACTCGGTGAGTGTAAGGTTCCCCCCTTCTAAAATAGGGGAAACACTTAAGATAGTCCACTAAGTCTTAACTTGGAGAAAATTTCTAATTTATCGACACCTTGACCATGTAGAGATTCAAGGATACGATTCATAGGTAAGACCTAGTCCTATCTCGTATAGGGGGAGCGTGATCTTCTAAAAATCAAATCACCCATAGGGTGATTGATTATAAATTGGGCAGCTACTAGACTTGATTTCTAGAGGCAACGCTTTTTTCCTCATCCATGCAAGGCACAGCCGGCTGGCCTAGTCTTCTAGAATAGAGTTGCCCAAGAACCTATTTATTTAGTGTAGAGCTTTCACTTAATCTATAATCTGTTGGAAAGCTACCCGACTAATCGAGTCCACCCATCCGTAGGATGGTGCCGTCGGGGCATTCCATCCTCCCACTTTTCACCCTACTCACGCGTCAATTTGTTTTCTAATTAATCCTATCACACTGTTTGACATAAATAAACATGCTCCTTAATTAAGGCCCTTTTCACAAGGTTTGTTAAAACAGCCTTTTTCCACAGTACAATAATGCCAAAGACAAGATTTATAAAAACGTTTATACATGAATAAATTTCATACAAGCCAAACCGGCTTTCTTATTCTTTTCCTTTATACTGCCCGATGATCTAGAATTCGACCTTCCAGCCTCTACATGCTGGGCAAAACCCTACGGGACCATACACCTCATCGTCGGCCTTTAGCGAGGACTCAAGCCGGCCTGTTGCCCTCTCAGGCTCCATCGCTCGATCCTCCCTCCCCTCAGAGGGATGTTTGCACACTAGGGTGGGCTTATTCACCGCACTAGCCTGAGCCCTCAGAACTAGACAGTATCATAATCTCTCACCTCAATCAACGAACCTTATTCTCCCAATGGTATGAGGGATACCTTGGGCCATTCTCGGGGTTTTCTCTAACGACGCCACCCGGCTACACAAGCACAGAACGGAGCTAGCGTCGAAGCCAGAAAAAACTTGCACTCTTTAAAGATAACAATTTCAATGCAATTTATGGAATACAGCATCACACAATTCGTAACTTCATACAATTTTATGTCATTATATTAAAAGGAAAAGATACACATTTATCAACACTAATACATAAAAAAACTCTTCTTTAAAAGATAACCAACTAACCTGGCCACCATTTCCTTGAGGAGCTTGTAAAGGGAGGGTTGGAGCCGCATCGGGAGCATCTTCTCTAATCTCGTTGTTGCGTGCTCCTCCCGAGGTAATATTCTGATGTTTTCGGGAAGGGGCCATCTTGGATGTCGTCTTGTAGGGCTCGCTGTCGCGGTCGAAACGCTCCAGTCGGATCTCAATTCTGAGATCGTTTGCTCACTGTATGAGCAAAAGACCACAGTGCATAAACCCTCTCTTAAGGCTAAAACCTCTTACTAAAGTCCACGCAAATGGGGGGGATCATAAGATGTCCTTAACACAAAAACGTTTTGCTAAAGGGAAAAAGGGCTGAGGGCTACTGTAAGTCTCTTCACATGGGGGGTGGGGGGGGAGAAGAGTTAAGGACACTGCCTCTTATGGCAAGAGGGGGATGGAGGAAAATTGCCTTATCTGAAAAGTGGCAAATGAGGGGGTGTGGAGAGGGGTGGCTGCAAGGGGCGGCTGTACTATAGCAAGTACACTGCACAAGGACAGACGATGGTACGGACGGTGACACAACAGAGCATACGCTACGCAAAAATGTGTGTTGCCCATGGAGCACCCTGGTGGGGGTTTATATAACTGTGGGGTACGAGTATGGGCGCTGCGCAAAGCAAGGACGAAAGGATAGTGTACCAGCAAAGGCTGTGGATCAGTGGTGGCCTGCATGGCTCAGGGGGAAAGATATGGTGTCGGTTAACAGGGAAAGGAGTGGTACGCATGTACCTTATCTGGTCTGGGGCAGCATGGGTGTCCATGTAGTAGCGGTACGTGTGGACCACACAGTGGGCGACCATCCTTTGGTTCTTGTGCCGCCATCATACGGGCACCTTGTAAGTGTGTACGGTCCAAATTTTGGGACGGGGTCCCTAAATTTAGGACGCCGGCCTCGATTTGTGTGTATCGGCCCACCCCGGGGGTTTTTTTTTTTGTCTCCGGAAGGTTCTCCTGGTCGTTGGGGTGTAGACCATTCGTCAATCGGATGCCCGGTCGTGCATTTACTAAGGTTTAAAGGTCGTCGCTTTTTAACTAAAAATGACTGAAATTTGCGTATAAGCTTGATCCGGTGCCCGTTTTGGATGCTGTAAAATCCTATATTAGGGTAAAATCGCACGTAGATTCCAAATTTAGGCTTAGAATTTGAAGATTCTAAGTAAAAACGACTCATTTAATAAAATCATTGATTTTTATACCATAAAAAACTCATAAATTTATCTATTACATGGACATTTCTTTATTAGTAGTGAAGATGGGTATGTTACAGTGAGAGAAAATTCTACCATTTCATATTCTCTAGGATGGTAATGGGAAAACTCAGAAAAACTATCAAAGTCAGAATTTTAGATAAATGATTAATTTATTCCTCATAGGAATTCGTGATTAGTTTTGAGTTCAGTTAAGCAAATACTCAATGAATGAAATTCAGTAAAGTAGTAATTAAAATATTACCCTTCGAGAAAGATAGTTCAGGGAGAACCTTTCCAGACTCAAATCCTGAATCAGTCTATGACCAAGAAATAATTTCTTCATCAGTTTCAAAATAAGACGATGTGACCAGTTCAGGAAAATAAGACGATGTGACCAGTTCAGGAAAATACACTCAAATCACCCACCGAATCTGAAACTAACCCTCTTTTAGAGTTTTGTGAGTGTGTGTGCTTGCAAGAGCTCAAGCTCTCTTCTCCTCTGCATCTTTTTAGATATCTGGGATAGGGATAACAAGTCCTAGATGTCCAGATCTAATCTGATAAGAACTTATAATGTATCCAATGCAGAGCTTGACCTTATTGGGGAAAGGATCAGTTTGTGGAACCACTCAGACGTTTGGCTTCTCTCAATCAGAGATCTTCCACACCCCAATGCATTCTAGTGGAAGACTCAGAATGGTCTGTTTCCCATTCCCCCCAAACAGAGTACTCCCCCTATTCTTTGCAAACTAAACAAGAGAGGGGGAGTATATGTGAATAGATCTCAATGCTACTTTCTTTTGGTAAGCTGTGGAATAAATATGTGGAGCCAAAAAAAGCTTGCCTGGCTTGGTTGATCATGCACATAGCTATTTGGACACAGCAAAAAGCCCTCATATTAAATATTGGGGATGGGAAATGTCACAGATGCCATGATCTGGAGGATGACCTGCTCATCTTCATACACTGTCCTCTTGCAAAAGTGTGCTTGAATGCTTTGGCCAAATTAGGTCAACTTCACAGAAAAGCTCAAGATAGAGAGGTGGAGGTACCTTCATGAAGGAATTTATGGTCTTTAACTGTTTTCCATAGAGCTTCTTGTTAAAAATTCTAATGTTTCTGAGCTTCATAAAAAATTATCTTGAGCTTTAGAAAAATGATATAAATTTTGTACTGTTGAGCTTGAGTATGAAGGCACTTTTATGAATTTATAGGTTACACTAGTTGATGTAAAAAGTCAACCCTAAAATTCAAATATTATCTTATGATTTTAAGTGTTGTGGGCTCATTAATTACTCCTAAGGTCATTAATGGCTTCTAGGAAAACTTTGCTAGGTTTTCTCAGGTTCAATAAGAAAAGGGTGGTTGAAAAGAGAAGAGAGAGGAAAGAAACATTAGGTAAAGAGGTGGAAATTGAGACAAACATGGGGTTAGAAGAGATAGACATTGAGGAGTCCATTCGTAGAAAGAGAGTGAAAATTTCATGGAATGAAAAATGGAAATCTGAATTTCATTGGTTGGAGTTTAATAAAGAGATAGGAAAAATGTTTTGTACCTTGTATAAAGAGGACAAGAAGTGCAAAAATGAATTTGAAACACAAGGGGCGATAAACATTCAATATAGTACCCTTGTATCACATGCGAAATCAAAGGGTCATCAATTCATGATTTGGACAACTCATCATGCAAAAAAAAACTTTGAGGAAGGATTACAATGTCAATATGATGAGAATGAAGATGGAAAGATAAATTTATTTAGAGTTGCTTATTTTGCTGTAAAAAATGATTTATCTTTTCACAAGTATGTTCCTACTCTTCAATTGTTGAGAGCTTACAAAGTAGATAACGTCCCAGAATAAATTTACAATTATGATAAAGCTTGTACAACCTTTCTTCACTATGTAGGCAAGTCTTTATCAATTTCTTGCATGGCTCAAATTAAAAAGTCACCATGTTATGGTATTGAGTGACTCCACTGATATATCCACCGAAGAGCACTTGATTATGTATCTCATTTATGGACAATCACTATCCTAGATTAGCTTTTTTAGATCTTTTGGATGTTAAGGATCGTACTTCTGAAGGCTTATTCAAATCATTAAAGACCTTGATCAAAGAGCATGGGTTGGAAGAGAGCAGGCTTGTGAGTTTTGGTTCTAATGGAACCTCGATAATGGACATGTGTGGCAAAAAGATTGAAGCAAATCACACAAATCTATGTGTAAGTAAAACATTTGAGAAATTTCAATATGCTAGATGTAACGCCTCCGCTACGGCTACATCTTCCTCAAGCCGCCATAGCCTAGGCATGGAGAAGAAGAGAGGGTGGAAGTCAGTTCACCTCCCAACCATATAATGACGAGTTAGGGTTTCTCGTTGGGTTTTATACCAAAACCCTGGCCTGTGTCCACACCTCCTAGCCCGGCCGCCCATCTTACTTAAGAGCCGTGCTAACTTCGATGTGTACACACATCGACCAAACCCTAACGCCCATTAACCCCTGAACCCCGCTAGCATTAATAATACTCTCGAGACTCCGAAAGCTATTAACTTATGCTAGGGCTCGACTTCCGTAGGACCATAGTCCTGACATTACTCCCCCCTTCGAAAAGAGTTTTCGTCCTCGAAAACAAAAGTGGGAAAACGTTTCCTAATCACACTAATGTTTTCCCAAGTGGAGCCTTTCTCTGGACAGTCCTTCCACTTGATAAGAGCTTGTTTCCTAACTTAGTGGCGAGTACGTAACATGTGGTAATCCAATACTCTTTCTGGTTCATGAGGCAGTATTGGGGGTTCCACATATTCTACCAAGAAAGAATCATCCAGCCGGCCTTTCATGACCCATAAGGCGTTTCCTCAAACGGCTTATGTGAAAGATGGGATGAACCTTGGAATGTGCTGGTAACTCAAGTTTATAGGCTACTGGGCCCACCTTCTTGAGTATCTTAAACGGTCCACAAAATCGGGGCGACAATTTTGGTACGGGACCCGTTTTTAAATTGGTGGAGTTTTTTGGTACCTTCAGAAACACCCAATCACCTTCTTGAAAGTGAAGTGGCCTACGTTTCTGGTCCGCAAACTTCTTGTAACGATCTTGCACTTGACGAACATTTAATCGTGCAAGGCGCAGCATATCCATATGGTCTTGGATAAAATCCTTAACCTGATTGATTTTCTCATTCGCCAGTCCCACCGACACTGGTGAACGTGGCTGAAAACCATACATCAACATGAAAGGGCTAAAGCCTGTCGAGACATGCTTTGCACTATTGTAAGCAAACTCAAGAATAGGCAAATAAGACTCCCAATCAGATTGTTTTTTGCTAACATATGCCCTAAGCATATCTTCTAGCACTTGATTAACCTGTTCAGTCTGACCATCTGTCTGCGGATGATCAGTTGTACTAAGGTTCAACATAGTACCCAGCTTACTGAATACTGCTCGCCGCCAAAAATGGCTGTTAAACTTGCGATCGCGATCACTGACAATATTGGACGGTAAGCCATAAAGTTGGTAAACATTCTCCACGAAAAGGCGTCCCAATTCTGGAGTTGTAACTGTTTTCTTAGTAGGCACAAACCTACAAAGCTTGGTTAATCGATCCACGATTACCCAAATGGCATCATGTCCACGATTCGTTGTGGGAGGCAAGCCCGTTATAAAATCCATAGAGATACTTTCCCACTTTCCGTCGGGAATCTCTAATGGATGCAGTAACCCGCCAGCTTTAAGACGTTCTGCTTTGTTCACTTGACACTTCTGACACTACAGAACATAGTCAGTAACATCCTTGTGAAGTCCAGGCCAATAGAAATGCTTTCTTACGAGAGCATACGTTTTGCGAATGCCCGCATGACCTGCACTTGGACTATCATGACACTCAAAAAGAATTTGGCGCCTAGTGTCTAAGTCCAATGGAACACAAACTCTCCCCTTGTGGAGTAAGTATCCATCATCGATGGAAAAGTTTTTCCATCGCTGTAGTTCATCTTGTGATAAAGAAGAACCATGTGTGGAAGAACTGGGAACACTACCGTGTGAGTGAGAGGGACCCCTCATTTGAACATGATTCCACACCTTTGAGTATGTTGAATCCTGCTTGCATTTGCCTCATAAAGATTCTAACAATGCGCTTTTCAACTCTGTGAATAACAGCGAATTAATCTCTAGCATACGACTCAAAGCATCAGCTACAATATTGTAACGTCCTTTGCGATAGCGTAGCTTGCAATCATACTCCTGAAGGATCTTAGCCCATCTGGCCTTTCGACCCTGCAAATCTGTTTGGTTCATAAACCACTTTATGCTTTCGTGATCAAAAACAATCTCGAATTGCGCACCATATAAGTAATGTCACCATTTTCGTAAGGCATATATGATGGCAAAGAGCTCATGCTCGTAAGCTGAGTAGTTTTGTTGAGCACGATTGAGCTTCTTGCTCTCATAGGCAACAGGATGACCATCTTGAATGAGAACCGCACCCACTTCCTTAGCACTGGCATCCGTTTCAATCACAAATGGTTTTTGAGGATCCACAATTGCCAAGATGGGAGCCGTAGCCAAAGCAACTTTAAGCTTATCAAAGCTACGTTGTTGCTCCTCACGCCATTGAAAGGTAATTGCCGCACCTTTCAATTGATCAGTCATGGGAGCGGCAATCTTTGCATAACCATTCACATATTTGCGATAAAATCCTGCCATTCCCAAGAAGATTTGAAGTTCTTCCATACTTCGAGGTGTTGGCCATCGCATAATAGCATCAACCTTACTAGCATCCATAGCAATTCCGTCTGCAGAAATTACATGACCTAGGTATTGTATGCTATCCTTGAGAAATTCGCACTTACTTTCTTTCGCATAAAGTGCATTCTCGCGTAGTAACTAAAAACTTTTCGTAAGTGTTCCAAATGCTCTTCTAAAGTCGAACTATAGACCAAAATGTCATCAAGAAAGACAATGACAAATTTGCCTAAGTACGATCTTAGAACGCTATCCATAAGCGTCATAAACGTTGCCGGGGCATTAGTAAGCCCAAACAGCATAACCAAAAACTCATAGTGTCCAAAGCGAGTCCGGAACGCAGTCTTGGTTATATCATCAGCGTTCATACGCACTTGATGATATCTTAAACGTAAATCAATTTTAGAAAAATACTTCGACCTTTGAGTTGATCAAACAACTCATCTATCCTAGGTAGCAGGTATTTGTTCTTAATTGTTACCGCATTCAAGGAGCGATAATCCACACACATGCGCATGGATCCATCCTTTTTCTTCACCAAAAGAATGGGCGATGCCCATGGTGAAGCACTATGGCGAATGAAGCCCTTACTAAGGTAGTCAGCAAGCTGACGTTCCACCTCAGCTGCTTCAGTCGCACTAAGCCTGTACGACGGCTTACTAATTGGTTTGGTGCCCGGAACGACATCAATGCGATGAGGCAAAGCTCGTTCGGGTGGCAAACCCTCTGGCAAATCATTAGGTAAAATATCTTTAAATTCTTGTAACAGTTGTTGCAAAGACAAAGCATTAACTGGTTGCTTAAGATTATTTAAAGAGATTTTAGAAGAAGGTAAAGAGAAAGAAGGCATCGCTGAGGAAGATTCATTTGAAGAAGAAACATCATGCATATCAAACCCACTAGTTTGCGACACACAATAACAAAAATAAACTTCTTCTATTTGATTACTATGCTCCAAAAAAGAGAGTTCGGCATTACATATGAGTGGTGTTGGGGGTACATCACGTTCCCCAATAAGTAAAACATGCTTACCATTGGCCTCAAACGTAAACGTATTATGTTCATAACTCCTTTTGAGTGATGACCCTAACCCATACAACCACTCCCGTCCTAAGATGACATCCGCACGAGACATATTCATCACTTGGAAGTCAAGAACCATAGTGTGTTCTTGCACAAACACAGGCACTTGCCGTACTAGAGTATCCCACATCGTGATCATCCCCCTGAATGGTGGACACCACATAACGATGAGAACTCTTTGTCTCCGGCAACTTTAATTTCTTAACTAATGCATAGTTCAAGAAATTGTGCGTGGCACCATCGTCAATGAGAATACGTACTCGATGACCATAAATGGAGCCATGCATATGGACCAAATCATGTGGTCCAACTGTCTCTTGCCACATAGATGCAGTGAGATTACACTCATGCATCTCGTCAGTGTGCGAAACCTCTACCGCAGAATACTTAGGATCAGCATCCAAGGGAAGCGTTTGCACCATATGTACAGCCTTCTCCTTGACCTTATCCTTATTCTTGCGAGGCAACTGTGGACAATTTTTCTTCTCATGATCACTACCTAAGCAATGATAACATAGTTTCTCCTTCTTGGCCCGTTCATAGTCTTGTGGAGACAACGGACCACTTGACCCTTTAGACTTCTTTGTGTTTTCAGTAGAATTGCTGGCAAGTTTACGCTTATTAGCGTTAAATTGCGAGCCATTGAATTTGGCCGGTCTATCCATGCCCTTCTTATCCATGGTGTCATCAAAGATAAGGGCACTTTGGATAGCCGCTTCCAAAGTTTTAGGATACTGGGTTTTAACCTTTGCCTGATATTCTTTATCAAGGCCTCTAACAAACCCACGAACCTTTTGAAAGTCGTCCAAACCGTCTAGCTTGAGAATGACTTCACGGTATTTGGACACATACTGATTAAGTGTAATACCTTCCATCTTGCACTTGTCCCAGACTGTCCAACTTTGATCTTTCTCGTTTTGCGATAAGAACTCCTTTTTAAAAGCTGCCTCAAACTCCTCCCAAGTCTTAGGGCGAGTTTCAATAGGTAGACTCATCCACCACTTGTAAGCTTTACCTTCAAGTGTGAGACTCGTCTCAGTGGCCATAACAGCAGCAGGAGTGCGGCGTAAATGATGCAAGTCCGTCCACTTGTGTAAAAATGTATGGACCGCATCCTTGTTATTACGATCGCGCTCCTCTTCCTTAAACACAGGCGGCTTCACGTTTTTCAACATAGCCCCTTCTTGTGTTGTAGAGGGTGCAATAGATTCTATTGTAGGATTTGGAACAAGAGGAGGCATAACTATCGGAATAGGCCCTCCACTTGCCGCCGATCCACTTGCAAAACGTGCCATAAATTCAGTTAAAAGCGTGCTCATGTTTGTGAGATTGGTATTGACATTTGTTATAGTGCGCTCAAGTGCAACTACCCTTGAAGTGAGACGCCCAAACTCTAACGTGTCTACCAAACCATAATCGTCTAGTGGACTCGCACCCCCTTCGGCATCGGTCATGTTGGCATCCCGATCAGGCACAACGGCCTGTCGCGAATCACCCACACCACCACCCAAAGGGTGTGCCTCACTAACATCAAGCATATCATTCTCAAAATTGAAGTGAACATGAGACGGTTCCGCGAGGCCATGGTATGCACGTGCTTACAAATAGAGAATGGAGCACCTTAAAAAGCGAACTCCAATTGAAGCGTCGTAGAAGAATTCCTCTTGCATGCACGAAAATCGAGAAGAAATCACCACTCGAGTCGTCAATCAACACATGCATGCAAAAAAGTGTGTTGCATGTAGCATGTCGTTGAAGATCCGTCCACCAAAAACTTCCAAACTTGGAGCATAGAAAACTCCTCTCACAAATTGAAAGAAGGAAAGTTGAAGGTGAAAAGGTCACTTTCCTTGTAGTTTGTGTCCTCCCTTGAAAGAATAAGTAGAGTTCTTTTGAAGAGAAGAACAACACAAGTGAAAAGGTGAAGTGGCTAGCACACTTGCCTTGGAGCTTGAGGTGGTGGGTTCAAAACCCTTCACTCCTTGGATGGTGAAGCCTACCCCTTGTGCCACTCAAGTAAGGGAGAATTCTCGCGCGCTCGCCAACGGCGCGCCAACGATCGCTCACCAATCGCCTTCTAGGATTGCCGGACTGCCTTGGTCGCCGCCTTGGGCGTCCGCTGTGGTGGCCGTACGGGCGACGGGTAGGCGGCGGTGCCGCTCGCTATGGGCTATTCACGCAGGCGGCTGCGCTCGTTTCTTTTGCTGCAGCGTCGAGCTGTTTCCCGTGCAGGTCACGCCCGCCGTCGTCGCTGGCTCTGATACCAGTGTAACGCCTCCACTACGGCTGCGTCTTCCTCAAGCCACCATAGCCTACGCGTGGAGAAGAAGAGAGGGTGGAAGTCGGTACACCTCCCAACCATATAATGACGAGTTAGGGTTTCTCGTTGGGTTTTATACCAAAACCTTGACCTGTGTCCACGCCTCCTAGCCCAGCCGCCCATCTTACTTCAGAGCCGTGCTAACTTCGATGTGTACACACATCGACCAAACCCTAACGCCCATTAACCCCTGAACCCCGCTAGCATTAATAATACTCTCGAGACTCCGAAAGCTATTAACTTATGCTAGGGCTCGACTTCCGTAGGACCATAGTCCTGACACTAGATTTATGGATAATACTCTCAATGAAGTTGTTAGTTTCTTCAAAAAGAGTGTGATACGCATGGAAACATTGAAACATTTGCACAAGAAGAATTTAATAGCTCCATTTTAAGGCGTGAAAAGATTCATGAGATTTGTTGGTTGAGTAGGCATAAAGTGTTGATGAAATTTTGTGAGTCACTAGAGCCCCTTTGGAGTTTTTTCTCACTTAAAATTCAGCAATATTTGAGAGGATATATTGCTTTGAGTTCATTTATGTAGTTCATTTTCTTGGGGATTTGTTTCAACGCCTTGCTATACTTTGTAATGTTTTTCAAAAGGATTATGTGGACGTTACTTCATTTCCTAGTTTGGTTAATGCTGAAGTTTATGTTTTGTAGATGGAGTTTATCATAGATCCTTCTATAGATATCAATACAAGAAAGGATGATAGTAAAGGGTTTCCTATCATTCCAGATTATGGGCCACCCAAAGTTTGTCTTAATGCCTTAAGATCTTCCATTAAAGGTGAGGAGTTTAGAAGTATGAAGATTATATGTCTTATTGATGGTTCAGATCTTCAAGCTGTCTCACTGATTGGAGAGGTTGGAATATGAGAGATACATGGTCATTGATTAGTAATAATCAAACATTACAAGAAAAGTATGGATCCTTGCTTAAGTTGGCACAAGTGGCTTTAGTATAATGCTGCAACACAACAATTTGTGAGCATGGTTTTAGTATTCAGAATATCATTAAGTCAAAGCTTAGAAATCAAATGAATACAAAGATTGTAGCTACATTGATGTGGATATCAATTGAAGGTCCTCCATAGTAGATGAGTTTGATTTCACTGATGCAAGAACTCTTTGGCATGATGATGTGAGAACAACTTGACATATTTATGCCGATAACCAATGAAAGGTAACTTTTTTACATAAAAGTATTTCTTGGTCTTTTGTTTCAAATGTTGAATCACTTAAGTAGCTTTATTGATTTACTGGGTGCAACAAGACAACATGTGGCATTTGCTTGATTAGAAAAGCTAAAAAGTATATTCTTGGCCAATGATGAGATAATAAGATATATCATTTCATCAATGATAAGTTGCAAGATTATTTTTCTTACGATCCTTGTCTTCTTTTCTTTTTTCTTTTTATTTCTCACTTTCTTGTTTTCTTCTTTTCTCACCACACAATACCTTGTCTTCTCTTTTTTTTTTTTAAATACTTTCTTAACTAATCATATCAACTTTTACTACTTTCTTTTCTTTTTCTTAATGTCTTGCTCACATCTTGCGATTTTATCTTTAATTAGAGTGTTGTGAATAATGTTCTCTCTTTTGATTTACATGATCGTGGTTTGGTTTTTTCTTTTCTTTTATCTTTATTATTTCTCGCATACACGTTTTTTTAATTTCTTTTTCTTATGGTTTTGCAACTTAACTATGTTGTATTATATAATCTGAGACACAAAGAAGAAATGGTTTGAAGTTTTGAGTGTTTCATGTGGATTTGCAAATAAATGTATTATTTTTGTAATTCTTTATGGACATATTGTGATAGCATAAATTAGTTATTATCATTATCTTCTAAAAGATAAACTTTTAAAAAAGATTGCAACAGGTTTTTTAAGGGTTCTTTTTAAGCTTGCCCTTTAAAAACCTTTACAGTTTCAAAGGGACAATTTTTTTAAATCCCAAAATTTGAGAAAAATTTGAATTTCTAAGTGAAGGTTTTTCAAGGTATAGGAATTTCTTCTTTTTTTTGTGTATAGACATAGGAACCAACCAAACTTTGATTATTTATGCATCATTGCATCATTTCTTGAAACTTTCGAGCTTGTGCCTGTATTTTTAGGACTCTTAGAACTAGAGAGTGAATCATCATCTTGTCTATATGGCTCATGCACTCAATTTTTATCAAGTCTTGGACTTGATATTCGAAATGTAGTTTGTTTTGGCTCATATGGAACTTCAACAGTGATTTGTCATCATACTGGTTTATCTACTCATTTGAAAAAAGGTAATCCATTTATGACTAGCATTCATTGTATTGCCCATAGAGCAAGCCTATGCCTGATGCAGTCAAGCAATCTTAAATATCCAAGGAAATTGATACTTGCATGAACTTTATCGCATCACTCTTCTCAGAAAGTCCATGCTTGAAAATTTGCAAGAGGAATTTCGTTTTGCAATTTCGCATATGAGTTGTATTCACAAGCTACGTTGGTTATGTATCTCATTTATGGACAATCACTATCCTAGATTAGCTTTTTTAGATCTTTTGGATGTTAAGGATCGTACTTCTGAAGGCTTATTCAAATCATTAAAGACCTTGATCAAAGAGCATGGGTTGGAAGAGAGCAAGCTTGTGAGTTTTGGTTCTAATGGAACCTCGATAATGGACATGTGTGGCAAAAAGATTGAAGCAAATCACACAAATCTATGCGTAAGTAAAACATTTGAGAAATTTCAATATGCTAGATTTATGGATAATACTCTCAATGAAGTTGTTAGTTTCTTCAAAAAGAGTGTGATACGCATGGAAACATTGAAACATTTGCACAAGAAGAATTTAATAGCTCCATTTTAAGGCGTGAAAAGATTCATGAGATTTGTTGGTTGAGTAGGCATAAAGTGTTGATGAAATTTTGTGAGTCACTAGAGCCCCTTTTGGAGTTTTTTCTCACTTAAAATTCAGCAATATTTGAGAGGATAATTGCTTTGAGTTCATTTATGTAGTTCATTTTCTTGGGGATTTGTTTCAACACCTTGCTATACTTTGTAATGTTTTTCAAAAGGATTATGTGGACCTTACTTCATTTCCTAGTTTGGTTAATGCTGAAATTTATGTTTTGTAGATGGAGTTTATCATAGATCCTTCTATAGATATTAATACAAGAAAGGAAGATAGTAAAGGGTTTCCTATCATTCCAGATTATGGGCCACCTCGTCTTCATGCCTTAAGATCTTCCATTAAAGGTGAGGAGTTTAGAAGTATGAAGATTAGATGTCTTCTTGATGGTTCAGATCTTCAAGTTGTCACTGATTGGAGAGGTTGGAATATGAGAGATACATGGTCATTGATTAGTAATAATCAAACATTACAAGAAAAGTATGGATCCTTGCTTAAGTTGGCACAAGTGGCTTTAGTATAATGCTGCAGCACAACAATTTGTGAGCATGGTTTTAGTATTCAGAATATCATTAAGTCAAAGCTTAGAAATCAAATGAATACAGAGATTGTAGCTACAGTGATGTGGATATCAATTGAAGGTCCTCCACAGTAGATGAGTTTGATTTCACTGATGCAAGAACTCTTTGGCATGATGATGTGAGAACAACTTGACATATTTATGCCGATAACCAATGAAAGGTAACTTTTTTACATAAAAGTATTTCTTGGTCTTTTGTTTCAAATGTTGAAATATACTTTTTTACAATGAAATAACTTTTTTACATAGTATTTCTTAGTCTTTTGTTTCAAATGTTGAATCACTTAAGTAGCTTTATTGATTTACTAGGTGCAACAAGACAACATGTGGCATTTGCTTGATTAGAAAAGCTAAAAAGTATATTCTTGGCCAATGATGAGACAATAAGATATATTCATCAATGATAAGTTGCAAGATTATTTTTCTTACGATGCTTGTCTTCTTTTCTTTTTTCTTTTTATTTCTCACTTTCTTGTTTTCTTCTTTTCTCACCACACAATACCTTGTCTTCTCTCTTTTAAAAAAAATACTTTTCTTAATTAATCATATCAACTTTTACTACTTTCTTTTCTTTTTCTTAATGTCTTGCTACATCTTGCTATTTTATCTTTAATTAGAGTGTTGTGAATAATGTTCTCTCTTTTGATTTACATGATCGTGGTTTGGTTTTTTCTTTTCTTTAATCTTTATTATTTCTCGCATACACACTTTTTAAATTTCTTTTTCTTATGGTTTTGCAACTTAACTATGTTGTATTATATAATCTGAGACACAAAGAAGAAATGGTTTGAAGTTTTAAGTCTGTCATGAGGATTTGCAAATAAATGTATTATTTTTGTAATTCTTTATGGACATATCGTGATAGCATAAATAAGTTATTATCATTATCTTCTAAAAGATAAACTTTTAAAAAAGATTGCAACAGGTTTTTTAAGGGTTCTTTTTAAGCTTGCCCTTTAAAAACCTTTACAGTTTAAAAGGGACAATTTTTTTAAAATCCCAAAATTTGAGAAAAAAAATTGAATTTCTAAGTGAAGGTTTTTCAAGGTATAGGAATTTCTTTTTTTTGTGTATAGACGTAGGAACCAACTAAACTTTGATTATTTATGCATCATTTCTTGAAACTTTCGAGCTTGTGCCCATTTTTTTAGGACTCTTAGAACTAGAGAGTGAATCATCCTCTTGTCTATATGGCTCATGCACTCAATTTTTATCAAGTCTTGGACTTGATATTCTAAATGTAGTTTGTTTTGGCTCATATGGAACTTCAACAGTGATTTGTCATCATACTGGTCTATCTACTCATTTGAAAAAAGGTAATCCATTTATGACTAGCATTCATTGTATTGCCCATAGAGCAAGCTTATGCCTGATGCAGTCAAGCAATCTTAAATATCCAAGGAAATTGATACTTGCATGAACTTTATTGCATCACTCTTCTCAGAAAGTTCCATTAGAAAATCCATGCTTGAAAATTTGCAAAGAGGAATTTCGTTGTGCAATTTTGCATATGAGTTGTATTCACAAGGTACGTTGGTTAAGTAGACAAATAGTTGTTAAAAAGGTATGAGGGTCTTGTTAGAATTTACAAAAAGAGAAAACAAGACTCGGTTTGAGAAGATTACTACACTTAAATTCATGTATAATCTTCACTTTTTATCTGATGTCTCAGATAGGCTTGCTGTATTAAGCAAAGTTTTTCAAAGTACTTTTGTTGATGTTACATCCATGGTTCAATTTATTGAGCTTAAGATCAAGGCTTTAGAGATGTCTTTTCTACTTGCTCCTGAAGTCGATGTAAATGCATCAACCCATGATAGATTTAACTTTCATATCATTTCTAGTTATGGCTTGATGGTCACAACTATATGCTCTACACACTTCTATTCGAGGTGACACATATAGGAGTATCTGTATTCATAGGAAGATTGATGGATCTGATTTGGATGACTGTATAAAGTTTCAAAAATAATTTGTAGAGTATAGAAAACTTAAAAGAAAGATTTTGTGAATAACATTTTGGGTTGTTTCAAAGCTTTAGCTCCATGTGGTTTTCCATCAAAAAAAGAATCTTATAGAGAGTTTGGAAATTCTAAGATAGAGAAGTTAGCAACATTTTATGGCAAGGAAAGAAAAGTGTCTCAGGTGAGATCTTTAAACCGATAGTAAATGGAATGATTGGAGCTTGAAAGACACATGGATCACCATTAGAAGAAACTCAACTCTGAGAGAGAAGCATCCAATGTTATTAAGGTTGCTACCATTGCAATGTTACAGTGTTATAGCATATCAAGTAATGAAAGAGGCTTCACATTCAAAACCTCATAAAAAAACAAGTTGCAAAATCAATTGAATACAAGAAATGTTGATGCTCTAATGAGGATATCCAAAGGGGCCAAGATTAAATGAATTTGATTTCTCAAACCCCATTAATATGTGGAAACG
Organism: Cibotium barometz; assembly: GCF_041138505.1. Classification (NCBI taxonomy): domain Eukaryota; kingdom Viridiplantae; phylum Streptophyta; class Polypodiopsida; order Cyatheales; family Cibotiaceae; genus Cibotium; species Cibotium barometz. Next base: position 10,571,030 of record NC_141104.1, on the reverse strand, counting down.
TGGAGCTAAAACAAGCAAGCATCTCTTTGGTGACCCTACAAAGTTAGAATTTTATAGTTTTCTATTTACACCTTAAATAATTGGTTTGTAGTTATTGCTTTCTTTGTTTTGAAATTTGATAATATTTTATTGTTTTTATGCAGATTCTCAATGGGGTGAGGAGCTATGGCAAAATGTATATGCAACTCTCTCTCTCTCTCTCTCTCTCTCTCTCTCTCCACTATTGTCTTTGCTTTGCATGTTTTATATTTTCTTAGAAATCGGATATGTTTCTCTCCTATTTAAGGTGTTTTTTAAAAAAAATAGTATTTTATTTTTTTAAGCAAGATATTGCCATGTTATCATGTTTCTAATTTCATAAAATTAGCTTCACACTTGGCCAATGATGGATATCATCTCATACTTAGCTTTTAATAAAGTTGAGTTAGAGATTGGGTAGTTCTAGTACTACAACTCCCTCTCTCTCTCTCTCATATATGTTCTTTTTTTCTTAATTTTATTTTCACTCTTAAACTTTTCATATTCTTTTATCTTACATTTTGTTCATGTGGTTGTGTTGCATACATAATCCCCAACCCGATCTGAGGCCAAAACTATCACATGATAAGCACCTTCTCTTTAATGTTAGGATTTATAGGTGGTCATGCATAGTTTAGATTGGATCATTATGATGGTCATGTATAATTAGTTTTTTATCACAACTTAATGTCGCGTGTATTATTTAGCTCTTTTTTATTGCATCTTTATGGTCGCAATTTGTAGCTATCCGAATGCCTTGGAGCACATTGTTACGATCGGTTTAAAGAATCTTACAAGAAATTTGCTATTGTAAGTATGGTTTTTAGGCAAGATGCCCAAAAAAAGGGGATGCAAACAGCCTAGCATCTGCACGAAACAAAAACACATGCAAACAGCATATTCCCTACTAATTAATAACATGAAAAAAAAAAAAGAAGGCATTTTTGCCACATTCAATCTTTTGACTTAAGACTATTAATTATGAGCTTAGATTTGTGATTTAGTAAAATGTAAATGTGATGAATGTTGTTGCTTTTATTGTAAATGAGCTAGTGAAGCGTTGCATTTCCATGAAATTTGGATACCAAGATAAAACACAAGTAATTCTAGAGCCTAACCCCAACCTACGAGGACAGTGTGATGAGGGGGGTGGGGCTGACGTGGATTACAGCTCGGCTGTAGCTCTCAAAGGTTAAATAGGGGGCCATAAATGAGTCGGGGGCAGTTTGAGTAGGTGAAGACCTCAAGACTGTGAAACGATGTGGTTGAAAGCAAGTTTAAAGGCATTGAATTAGGGAGGAGTGGTGGTTGAAGGTATAGGTTGGATGGAGCTTTCCCCAGGAGGGCTGTTGACCTGGTATAGTTAGACTCAAGTGTTGCGACCCAGAGTGTACGTATGTACTATGTATGATAGGAGCCTTTTCCCACGCAGAAGTTAAGTGGACGGATGGCAACGGCCATCTTCAACACAATTGTGCCAGCACAGTTGCAAAAATTGAGTGCCAACCTTGGCCAACACATCATATCACTACCTAACCTAGACAGCCTTTTAAGTGGTTTTTTGTTTTTTGTTTTTCGAGCCGGGGTCAGAAGCGCGCAAGCTCGTTTTGAGACTCAAACAGAGAAACGTTTTTGTCATTAGCTTCATCGTCTCCAATCATAGTTACGTGGGTGCGTGGAAAAAGGCCTTAAGATGTGCGCGGCCATCCCCTGCCCTTCTGGCCAACTTCTTGAAGGTTACCTTTCCATATTAACTGGTCATCCCCTGCCCTCAACTTCTTGAAGGTTACCTTTCCATATTAGCTGGCCATCCCCTGGCCTTCTGGCTGGCACCTGAAGTGCAAGGACCAAGGGATCTCTCCATTGGTGGCTCACTCAACCATTCACTTTTTAACGGTCACCTTCATATTTAGCGTATGCAACACCCACAAAAAATACTGGGCACCCACATACTGCCATGACATCACCCAAATAACATCTTGCACAAGATCACCTGATTTTCTCAAGCACACCAGACTTTGATACCTTAATTGCCAGACTTTGTAGGAAGAACATTCGCAGACTTTACAAGTGCAGTTAGTAACAGATGCAGAATACATAGGGTACAAGACCAAAAGAGGGCAGGTGTCAGTAGAGAGCAACCTGGCACCTCTATCTTATCTAATGAACTGTCCCCCCCCAAAAAGAAAACACCCTAGGTGGCAACTATTCACTGCCAGGATCTCATGAAAATGCAGGGTCTTTGCGCGCACTGGTTTTGTGTGATTCATTGATGAAAGAAATTCACCCATGCTTTTCTAGCTTGAAGATAGTAGAAAGAAAAAGAATTTTCTGGTGAAGGTGGTTCTTGCAGGAAGAAATTAAACTGACCTAATAACCAGAATCTGGTACTGATATTTCCTCAGGTGACCTGCTGCCCCCCCCCCCCCCCAAACACTATAATTGACTACGGTGAGAAGCCAAGTATGAGAAGCTATTTCAGTAATGGGATATGTATCCAGGGTAATGGCCCATGTACACGAGAGTTGTATAACATTCTAGTTATTATTCCTCAATATTGTAAAGCCGTTTTAAGATTTGACCATACAAAATGGTTTCACTGGTGAAGTCCTAAACGTCGGAGGAGATTGATATGGCACCTCAGGAACGCATGTAAAAGGTACATAAATAAGAGCCCTCAAGTGCTATAAAGGAACTCCATGATAAAAATAGCTTGTGTTTCATGCTCCTCTAACAGGTCTTATGCCTGTGTCTCATGACTCCAAGTGCACTGTGTCTTAACAGGTCTTTTGCCTGTCTCGTGACTCCAGGTGCACTGTGGTTTAGGTGATGACATTGGAAGGATTGGCAATCCTTCAGCTTGACAGGGAGCTGAAGAGCTTGACCGAACAATTCCAATCAATAAGTCAGGTGTTATTTGAAAGTCTCAATTTCCTATCATTCTAAGCCCATCAACTTTGGGGAAACACACCTACATACCACAAGCGAGGACTTGACCCTGCATGTCATTAAAAAACAGGCTCTAAGTAAACATAGCAAGACCTCTTCCAAAATTGAAGAAAGAGTGCGGCTCATTTAATGAAATTTCTCACGTGTACATTTTGAAAGACAGCCTGCATTGAGTTAGGATGATTTCATTGATATAACCAAGCAGATACATTGTAACTACCCATCATTTCCTCTAAAACTGAAGTTTGTTGTGGACACGAACACTGATACAAAACTGCTTCTTGATCTGCTAACATCAGGCACAGCCACTTGTAACTGATTCAAAATAAATATTGCAATCTTTCTCTAAACAGAAAAAATATGCCAATTTGGCAGAGCATCAGAATAGTGAAAAAACTAAAAGATGCTTTGACAGCATGCCAACATGCTGCAACTCTGTATTCACTCATTGAAAGGTGCAAAGACTACCACGGAGTTGTGCCCTCCGAATCCAAAGGAGTTGGAAATGGCTGCATTGGAACACATGAAGAACCCAAAATTAATTGTCAAACTAATGGGTTAAATTAAACAAGAAAAAATAAGTGAGAACAGGCATGCCCCATGTACAGCATCAGAGCATAGGTTATGATTACATACCAACATGAATCTCATGCTGCTGCTTAACATGGGCTACTGTATCAAACTCCACTAGGGGTTCTAGGTTCTGCACTCAAAAGTGTAGAACTCATTTAGCAAACAAGCCTAAAGATCAGCTGCTTACAACCAGTAAAGTGTACTTAGAATCACATTGCATTCAGTCACTTACAAACTGGTTGATTGTTGGATGGATATAACCAGTGTTCACAGCTTTTATAGTGGCAATGGCTTCCAGTCCTCCAGCAGCCCCTAAACAATGCCCTATCATTGACTGCAAAGCAAAACCACACGTTTTAAACACGAATATGCAAAATGTAGGAAGATTCCAATCTTATTTACATAATAATAATACATAGAGGCTAATCTGGTTAATAAAAATGCATACTGGTGACATAGTTATACACACGAAATCCTAATCTGGGTTTAATAAAACATACTGGCTACATAGTAACAGATCATAAGCTTGCACATTCCTTCTCATAGACATCAGGTCATGAGAAAAATACCTTGGTGGCATTCATTTTGATTTGTTTGGGATCTTTGAAAACCTTCTTCAAGGCATTCACCTCGGCAAGGTCACCAACAGGCGTAGAAGTGGCATGAGCATTTATGTAGTTGACCTGCAAACCAACTGCATCAATAAGAGAACTTACATTTCACACAATTAAACTGTAATGCAGTCATGAGCATGATAATACTGTGGGCAACCTCTTCAGCTGAGACTCCTGCATCCTCCAGGGCCCTCTTGATGCAGGACGACACACCCAATCCATCAGCTCTTGGATCTGTCATGTGATAGGCATCACAGGTGACAGCTCCACCTAGATATTCAGCAAAGATAGGAGCCCCTCTCTTCATGGCATGCTCTAGACTCTCCATTACCTGTGTGTAAAAGAAGACAAAGAGAACTCAGAAACTTAAAAAGCATTAACTTGGAAGAAGTGAATTGCAAGCTAAGATCTCATGATGGATGGTTTAAAATTCATAGTTTTAACCTGACATATCACATTTTGGGGTCTTATGCCCTGATCCCACCTTCATACAAGGTCCATACCTCCCATAGACATGTGAATCTCATGAACCCGAAGAAATTACTCTCTTCAGCTGGTCCGATGCTCTTCCCCCCAAGAGCCAGGACTGGTTCAAGTAAATGAGTGCATATCCTTGTTTAGCTCATTGGTGGCTGTGTTTGAGAAGTTTGGGATGCCAAATTGGACGGTGGAGGGCCACAAGCAGGTAGGGGACACTTCGAGGTGGTGTAGGGCCTCTCGCTGCCACGGCTTGACTTCAGGACCTTTGACCAGGTCAAACTGGTCAGTCAAGTCGTGCCATAGCAGCAACCCACCCCCCCCCCCCCACACCAAAAAAAGAAGAAAAAAAAAAAGCCCCTAGTATGTATGTAAGTAAAATTTTGTTTGGAGGAGTTTTTGGAGCCATTTGTATTAAGGAAATACTCATGGGGGACTTCATCCATTGCAAACTGATGATAGGCTGTGTTTTGGCCCTGCACGGTCTTGGATATTGTGATCTTTGTTGTAACGAGGGACTGAGAACTTGTATGTAACTCGGAGTTCTTTAATATATATTCTTCTTGAAAAAGAAAACGTAGTTTTAGATGATAATCGAGCCCATACTGATGCCCGTGCCAAAGCACTGATTCACCAATCAGTACAAATATCCAAATTAATACCTGAGTCAAGTCCAAGAACTCACCAAAACACCTGCACCTTCACCCATTACAAAACCATCCCGGTCCTTGTCCCATGGTCGAGAAGCAGTCACTGGCTCACTGTTTCTCTGGGAAAGAGCCCTGCATGCAACAAAGCCCCCCAGTCCCACAGGAATAATGGCTGCTTCTGTTCCACCAGCAACCATTACATCTGCCTCACCCCTGCGAATGTGATTTGCGGCTGCATAAAAACAGTAGTTTGATGTTGCACATGCTGTTGAGATGGAATAGTTGGGCCCCATCAGTCCCAATTCAATAGCCAACAAAGCTGAGCCCATGTTGGTGATAGCATATGGAATGAAAAATGGAGTTATCCTCTTGTACCCCTTCTCAATTAGAGACTGGACTCCATCTGAAAACACTGTCAAACCACCCATACCGGACCCAACGAGTACACCTATCTTTTGCCTGTCAACCTGTAACACCATCCCATGACCAGAATGTTAAAGCATCAAATGCCCATCCTCAGATGCATGTGCCAAGACAACTGAGAACATGTACAGCATAGAATAGGTCAACTAGGGCAAACCTTTGTGATGACAGTCAAATGTATTTTTTAAGGGGAGGAGGTTGATAGTTTAGTTTTCATTGTCAATTCAATTGTGTTAATTAAATCACTGCCACAAGGCTTACGTCAATTGGACAGCTGTCTAAGTGCAAGGCTGCAGTGTTTGTGGCTATGTGCTGCTTAAGGTTGTCTGAATCTGGGGACTGAAAGAGGAAGATGAGCTACTTGCTGAAGTGCTGAGGGTAGATGGAATTGGAGAGTTGCTTTGAAGGCAGCATTTGCACCCTTTCCACCCTTCCTCCCATCTCTTCATGACATGTAATTCAAACTGCAGTGCATGAATATGACAGTAGTTTCTACATGTTGAGATAAATACTCCTATGCATGTCTATTGCCCCTTCTTTTTCAGCAAACGTCACAATAATGAAGCATAGTGTTTCAGACAGTTTTCAAATAGAAGATGCAAAATAATGTTTGACATGAGATATGCATCAGGTACACACACATGTGAAAGCAAAGCAGATCTAGGCAAGCAGCAAAGACATCGCCCTTACAGCCCCATTTGTATAGCAGACTGCCTTACCAAAAAAAAAAAAGCCAACTAAATATTAAAACAGTTGCCAAAACCAACAAGAAACTGCCCTGCTAAGTAAGGTACAGTTTCGGAACCATCTCAGACAAAAACTCAAGTACAGCAAGAACCCAATTAAAAATTGACCAAGATGTCTAATTAAGGTTGTGGTTCTCCAATAAACAGATGAGAAACGTTTTTTTAAAAAATATTGAGTGCAGTGTCAAAATAAGCATAGTGACACTGTCTTTACTGTTCTACTTGTAAGCGAATGTACAGTAAAAGGTTAGCTGACATATCCATTTTAGATTGGAAAGCAGTACTACAGGGAAGTGTAAAATGCATTTACAAAAGTATCACAAAGTCTCCAGGCTCCAAGAAATACCTTGTCTAAATTTTCTGAACCAAGGTTTGCGTTCTCCAGCGCTTTTTTGCCACTGACTATGCAGTATCGAAGACAGTCATCAAGTCTGCGATCATTCTTCCCATCAATGTAGCCTTCAGAAGAGAAACCCTTGATTTGTCCTGCAAACCTAGTAGGGAATTTGGAAGCATCAAACCGATCAATTGGCCCAATCCCACTCTGTCCTTCCAGTAATTTATCATAATATGTGTCCACATCATTTCCAAAAACAGAAACTAGCCCCATTCCCGTAATCACAACTCTTTTTTTCGGATCACTCTCTCTCTTGGGGGCACTGATCGTAGCTCTTGTTATCAGCTTTCCACCTGAATCATAGGTTGGACGCAAAAAAATTATGAGATAGGCAAGTGACAAAGATCTGCACTTTTTGTGTCAAAAAAGGCCTCATATTGAATCATTAAATCAAATCCCTCAAGTGCATCATTCATGCATGCATATATACACACAGATACACGTGTACATGGGAAGTGTGGATTATTTCCCAAGCTTATCAAGGGGAGACAGTTTCCAAGAGTATGTCAGGTTTGTGTGTAAAGGCATGTCATCACATCTTCATATATAAAGCATCATACATCATGGCTATCTAGAGGCAATAAGCAAATCAACCATGATGAAAACTAGCATTCAAAAGCACAACTAATCCAAAATTAATCCATTTCCGCAATCAGGAGTAAAGATGTGTACTAACATTGCTTCAGCTTGCTCCAAAAGAAGCCAAGACTAGCTAGTTACACAAACACGACAGTGACGCTGATGATCACCATCCAGACCATCACCATCATCATCATCATCATTAAAGTGACCAAATTATCCATTAAGGCTACACTTGTCAAGAAGACCTCATCTCAAGGAATCAAGATAGCTTTAATCCATGGCAATTTCTAGCTTTAATGAAGTCTTTATACGCGGGTGGATCCGTGTTGTGGGGGAGGAGGAGACAGAGGATTTGGGGGGCAGTAAAGACATGCCATCTGCAAACAATTACAAAAAATATCTACATACGGTCAGATTCAGCATAATCATGACATAATACACTCACGTGCAGAGAACAAATCTCTTCATTTTCAAAGGAATGCTGAGGACATTGATCTAGATTGTCATCAGATTAGCCAGTGTGTGCAGTTTTATATAGTAAAACAGCACCATTTCACGCTTGGATAGGGAAATTAGTCCAGATTAGCCACGAGAGAGAATGATTTTAAGGGGAAAAAATTAATGTACTTCGTTCACATTGGGCTGAAAACTAAGCACAACAACGATCTTAGCACGGAGCTTAATCAAAACCCTAAACACGCATGATGAAAGTGAGCAGGCAGAGAGAGAAGCTTTGCGTTACAAGGCGAAAAGCGCAAAGTTTCACACAAATTTCAGCCATGGGAAATGCGCATCACGCGAATCAAACAAAATTGTGCAATACTGATCGGATTAAGCCAGAAAAAGCACGAAATAGTAGTGAGAGAAAGGAAGGGAAAGCTAACAGAGAGCAGAGAAAAAGCAGAGCTATGGTGTGAGTTACCTGGAAGGACTCGTGGAAGAGCTACAGAAGTAGTGCTGAGGCCGAAATCTGGCGAGGAAGGGGAAGGATCGGCAGCTCGGAGGCCATGGAAGTGACGGAAAGTGGAGGAGGCCGCCATAGCCACGGAGCCCCTTCTTCACCAAATCGCAGCTACAGCAGAGATGAGAAACACAGGTGTGGAGAGTCGTTTAAAAAGAGTCTCACATACCACATGCAACGCAAAGACACCCAACTTCTTCTTGTTTAGTTCAACCTTTTTGTTGTGTTTTGCTAACCTTTGGCCCGTTTTGCATGGTGCCAACTCATCTCTAATTAAGGGCCTGTTCTCGCGGGTCAGCTCGTTGGCCGCTCAAGTCCGACAATTGGGGTCAATCGTGCCCATGCAAGCTCAAAGAAAATTGTCTTTGATTTATTGATGCGAGGGTGATCAAGTGTTGATTGAGCACTAGGTAGTCAAGGGTTCGTGAGACCAACTAGTCTCACCGTCTCAATGCTTGTGTTGATTGAGCACTAGGTAGTCGAGGGCTCGTGAGACCAACTAGGCTCACCGTCTCAATGCTTGGCAATTAGTTCCAAGCGGCTAGCAAGCCTTGTGAGAACAGACCTTTATATGTCTTGGGGTGCTTCTGGATGTGCTTCACACCACTTTTGGGGTCAATAGTGCCCATGCAAGCTCAGGTGGCAATCGCATAAATGGGGAAGATCCTTGTGGCAACCAAGGGGCATGGCAGCATGGAAGAGGCGAGGTATGGACAAGGTAGAAATCTTGCCCATAGTGGATAGGCACCCCCTCCCCTTGAGGTGGCAATAGCATAAATGGGAAGATCCTCGTGAAAACCAAGGGGTGCATGGCAAGAGAATAGCATAAATGGGGAAGATCCTCATGCCAACCAAGGGGTGAATGGTGGAGAGAATAGCATAAATGGGGAAGATCCTCGTGCCAACCAAGGGGTGAATGGTAGAGAGAATACATATAAGTTCCTTCACGAGCATTACAATTGGAATAGTGTGTAAAAACACCAAGTGAATGACCTTAAAAAAGAGGTCAAGTGTGTGGTCATTCAAAACAACTCAATATATCACGATTAAAAAACAAAAAATTCTAGCAAGTGGTATTTAAAAAAAGGAAGAAAAACTTAGAAATTCTAGCAAGTGATACAAATTGTTTAAGTGTTTTCAAAAAGATAATACTTGTTTGGTTGTGAATTCTACATCAAGCTCTATCCTCCTGTCACGTGACTCTCTTTTGTTTTTGTTCAAATCACTTCATTCGTCCACACTTATCATGGTACCTAAGCTCCCTCCATGGCATGTGCGATCTCTCTTATATTACCTCATCTTATGATTACGTAATTTTGATTACCGAAAATGGATGAGCCAAAAAGGTTTACTGTAGCAAAATTTTAAACAATATAGTATAAGCTTCTAATAGCACATTAACTAAATCGTTCCCATCAACCAAAATGATTTAGTTAATGTGCTACTGGGAACTTATTTGCAGTGGAAACACATTGCTTTATAAAATTAAAGCATACACTAGGTGTTGATATCTTTAAAGCCTTGTTATGATTTTTGACGTGTCTTTAAAAAGTTCAATCCTATGATCCACTGTATCTCTCAAGATGTCATTCTCTTTTAGATTTACAAAGGACATAAGCAAGCCAATTACATCAAGCATTATTAATAGGAGACTTGTTTTGGGTTGCTATAAAATATCACATTACAGTATATAGTATCAACTTTCACAAACAAGGCCAATGCTTAATGCTCCTTTAGCACACATTTATCTTGGTGATCTAGAGAAGTCATATGTTGCTTTAAGTTTATTTAGTCATTATACCCAAAGGTTTGAAAGAAAATTTGTAGACTTGGTGATCCTTTTGTTTCAAGTTTATTTGGTCATTATACCCAAAGGCTTGAAAGAAAATTTGTAGACTTGTTTTGGGTTCTTAGAAAATGTCACATCAACTGTCACATCAAAAGGTTTATGCTTTGATGGTACAAATGCTCCTTAGCACATGTTTATCTTGGTGATCTAAAGAAGTCACATCATGTTGTTTCAAGTTTCTTGGTCGTTACACCAAAGTTTTGGAAGAACATGGCAATTCCATTATGAGTAGAAGAAATCAATGCAAAGCTTAAATTATGAAAAGAAGAAGAAGAAAAAAAGATGGAAAGCCTCAATTTTTAAAAGAAGTTAAAAAATGTTGCAACAAAAATTATGGATCACTATCACCTTGAGCTTTACAAGAAAAAATTATTTTATTATGGGAAGAAGAAAACAAAGCCTCAATCTTAACTAGTTTTCCAAGTGTCAAGAAGGGGAGATCTCTTAAACTGGCCCCAAGGGTAGTTGTAACCTCTTACAAGAAGAGTACAAAGATGAATTATACACTATGTTAGTAGCATGGGAAGAATGAGCATACTCTTATGTTCTTTAGCTAATATTAATGTACAAGCATTACATCACGTCAACTAAATATTGAATGTGCAAGCATTGTGTCGAGTCAGTAAACAACTATAATTACAATTATATTTAAAGCATAATTTGTCAATGAGGGGGAGTTATCCTTTGAAGTTATTAGAACTACACATTGATATAGAGTGGGATTTAAAACTAGAGGGTCAAGTCTCATCAAATGCACTAGGCCTGGAAGTATGTTTAACTTTCAAACCCTCTCCTAAGATGATTTCTAGCTAATTACTCAAAGAGTGATATGTGATTTTGCACTTTATGTGGGCAAGGGTTATGGAAGGGGGGCTCCATCAACAACAAGTGTGCCTTAATTGAGCACATCAATCCTCATTGCACAGTAAATGATAAAAAGATAACTCATATTACTAGCCATTAGATATGTAAGGTAGATCAAAGGTGAGATAACTCATTGCATAGTGGACATTAACAAAAATGACTAGAAGAGAACTCGTATCCTAGTGATTAGATATGTGAGGTAGATAGGTGTGATAGCTCACAATCCTCTAAGCAAAAAAAAAAAAAAACAATTGTGGCCAAAATGTATTATTATTTGGTAAAAACTATAATCATTAGCGTCAATAGGGCACCAAATTAAGTAGTGTAAATTTTAGATTAAAATGGTCTTTTACATAAAGTTCAAGAGATACACAACCTTAGTAGTGAACGTTGGCTATGTGGAGAGATACACAACCTTAGTAGTGAACTTTGGCTATGTGGAGAGTATCTTTGTAATAAATATTTCATTTTAGTATCTTGGATGCTTGTTCAAATGTCCATGTAGGAATTGTTTCCTCTTTCTCTCACACATAGGCACGAAGGTAGGAGGGAGACTCTCTCTCTCTCTCTCTCTCTCTCTCTCTCTCTCTCTCTCTCTCTCTCTCTCTCTCTCACCTTTCGATTCGGGTCCCACAACCTATAGTGTGAGACTCATCATACAGAGGGGGGTATCAGAGTCCAAGCTGTGAAAATGCGCACATCAATTTCTATTTAAATTGTGTACAAGAGGAAAAGCAACATGCTCTCTTGGAATGCCCAGGCTATGCTACCATTCGCATATGTTTCCTCACTTATTTGAGGAATAACAAAACATCTCACAAAAGGGAAAAAGGATTATTTTTTCTGCCTTTTGCATAAATATTCCATCACATCGCGAGAGACAGTCCTCCCCTAACTCCCCTTTGTATATGCATTCCATGCCTTTGTATAGATCATAGGTCGTATTTATCCTAAACACTAACTCCCCTTTTGTAAATGCATGAGGTCTCATAGCTCTCTCTCTCTCTCTCTCTCTCTCTCTCTCTCTCTCTCTCTCTCTCTCTTGCACACAGCTCTTAATAGCATAATTTTGATAGCTAAAGAAAGGCTTGCTATATAGCAAAATTATGGATGCTTTAGTTAATGTGCCACTAGGAGCTTGTAATTCAGACATATCAATCTTTTAAAGTGAAATTCCATTGCTTTAAGATAGAATGTTGACCTTTTTAAAGCCTTATTATGATTTGTTTAGGTGCCCCACTATGTATAAGAAAAAGTGTGATTCTCCTTTAAATTTACAAAGGACATATATATTTAAGCCAATTACATAAGGGATCTAATAGACTTGTTTTTGGGTTGCTAGGAAATATCACATTGAAAATATATATATCATATATTTACAAAGGACATATATATTTAAGCCAATTACATAAGGGATCTAATAGACTTGTTTTTGGGTTGCTAGGAAATATCACATTGAAAATATATATATCATATTAAATTTCACAATGAAGCCAATGCTTAATGCTCCTTAGCTCCTTAGCACAGTTTATCTTGGTGATCTAGAAAAGTTGTATCCTATTTAAAGGTGGGCGTTATACCCAAAGGTTTGAAAGAAAAACAATGCTCCTTAGCTCCTTAGCACAGTTTATCTTGGTGATCTAGAAAAGTTGTATCCTATTTAAAGGTGGGCGTTATACCCAAAGGTTTGAAAGAAAAACAATACTTGGGTTTTTAGAAAGTATCACATTGAAAAAATGTATATCGCATTAACTTTCACAATGAGAATAATGCTTTGATTATACAAATGCTCCTTAGCACAAGTTGATCTTGGGGAGAGCTAGAGAGAATTCATATGTTATTTCAATTTTCTTGGTCATTACACCAATTTTTAAAGAAAGTGGCATTTTATTATGAGTAGAAGAAATCAATGTAAACCCTCAATTATGAAAAGAAGCGATGATATTAGATGTGGGGGTTAGAAATGGTGAAAAAGGTTAGCAAGGGAGTGAGATTGGATTCTCTATTTCCTCACTTGTTGTATTATGAAATGTTGATAGCTATTTTTTATATATTTGTTTTAGCACTCCTTTATTATAGTTATTAATGATGCTCCATTACTAGCATTGCCTTATACTTACTTTGCTTTTTATACGATTGACATAATGTTCTCTCTCTCTCTCTCTCTCTCTCTCTCTCTCTCTCTCTTCTACATACATTTTATTTTATTTTCCTTCTTATGAGTTGTAGATCTTGTGGCTCAAACTTGGGTTATTGATGATGGCTAAAAACTAGATATAAGTTTGGAAGGTTACTGATACCCTTTGATACAGTGAATCCTTCCATGAAGAAGGTTGGGGAGGATTTGATGTCTCTTCTCACTCCCTCTCTGAATCACCTAAATGTCTTCTACCTTTTCACCTTTTCCAATGTCACCAAGATTCCCTCGGAACCACGACTCAAGAACCTTTCGATAATCAACCTTTTCAAACACATACTATACAATTTGGATTGATGATTTTGGCTCAAATCATTACATTCCAATGTTCAATTATGTAGGTTCTTGATTTCAAGATATGATGTTCTTTTTTTACTCTTAAAGAAGTACATGTTAATGAGCAATTTTAGGTTGGGATAGATGTCCATTGAGCACAATGAGTATTGGCTATTCCTCGAATCACTTGTGTTGGGACACATGTTGGCTAAGATTAAAGGATACATATTCCCAACTTTTACAAATAATGCTCATAGGTTCACTACATTTGAATCATCATTAGAGATGTAAAGACCACACATGGAGAAGGGTGTGCACTTTTCTCTCTCTCATCTCCTACCAACATACTAGGAGTATTTTATATGGGGGCATTTGCAAAAAAAAAAAAATCAAGGATAAACAATTATAGGGTCAAAATGGGAGATATCTAAGCATAAAATTTGGTTGCTTTTCTGTCAAAATATTGGACATGAATCCTCAAGCATGCATAGCTATGGTGTGCCCAATTCTAATCATTGTGATTAAAAAATCCTAATCCTATGGTGGGTGTAACCTAATTAACAACATAATGAAACTCCTAATGACTTAATAAAGCTTGACTCAAGCACAATTAGGTTACAAGATGGAAACTTATGCTCATAGAGAGGCTTGAGAGCTGCTTATTTTCATTGCTTGGAAATGACTCTTTTTTTATGAGGAGGGTACACCTCTTACAAATATGCTCATGTGGGATAATGTCCAAGTGTGATATAGGTGTGATATCATGGCTGCATGCTCCTGATCTTGGTCCTCTACTCATACCTTTCCCTAAATGGCACCCCAAATTTCAACATCCCCCCTTGGTGCCATTATGTAGTATAGGCTATTTCATGGTGGTTGGATGTAAATTACAAAAGATTCATCACTCCCCCCTTAGTGCAACATGCCACTCAAGGTGGTCAAGTGTGGTAATATAAGATGCCATCACACCCCCTGGGTGCATAAATTGCTACTCTTAGGTGGTCAGGTGTGATAAGAAAACACAATACAGAGGACTAGGTCTACTCATCGGTGACCTTTTACAATCATGGGCTAAGGTGGTGAGGCTTGTCGATGTACCTTTGGTTTTGAAGAGATGCTTGTCGGAGATCTTCTCTTTGCTTGATGAAACCTTCACGTAGTTTGCCTCCTGGTTCTTTAGTGTGCATTCTTCTTCCTTATGCCCGAGCTTGTTTTGTAGTGTCCACATTTAGGCTTGTGCTTGAGACTACATTCACTTTTAAAGTGCCCTTTCCTTCTACAGTGGTAGCATTCTTTTATACCCTTTTTGGTGTAGAAAGCTTGTTCCCTTGATGTACTTTGTATTCCAATTTTTTAACCGCTTCTCTTCTTCAAGTAGTGATGAAATAAAACCCTCAAATTATGTTGGTTCAAGTAAATTCTTTAGAGTGGTCACTAGTAATGCACCATTTTTCTCTGGCATACTTTTAATGAGTATGGCAAGTGCATTATTTTCACCTATCTTTGCATTAATGTCATCTAACTAGGTCATGATACTTTTCATTTTGCTTATAAATTATGCTAGTGAGTCATCAAATTCCATCTTTAAGCCATAAAATTCTATTTTCAACAGGATTTCCTGATTTTTGGCCTTGGAACCAAATATTAAATTTAATTCATTCCATGCTTGTTTTGCCATGGTTTTTGAATCAATGTGATGAATAAGATTCGTACCCAAGTGTAATCCAATTAATGATAGTGCATGTTCATCTTTTTCAGTCCAATCCTTAGTTGAATTAACGGGTGCATTTTCCTTAATTAATTTCCATAGCTTCTTGTGTATGAGAAGATATTTCATTTGTGTGGCCCAAGTATGAAACCCTTCCCCAAAGAACTTCTCAGCATTTGTGATATTTTTTTACCATTTTTGCAAAGGTCTTACCAGACTACTACTCTTGGCAATGTCTAGTTGCTCACAAATTAGTGGTAAAATAGAATATGCTCCCTATTGATGCCCTAAATGCCAAATGAGATGCTTTGACACTCAAACAAGATTAATGCTTTGACACTCAAACAAGATTAATGCAACTTGAGGAATTCAATTAGGCCAATTTTGCTAATAACCTCTTAATTATAGTGATTAGTGCTAAAAAATAATGATTAACAGTAATAGACTTTGGAGGGCAAAATTGAGCAAATGCAAAAGCTTTTTGTGGGGCTTTCTTGATAGCCTTAAAGCCCTTGATGAAGATCAGCGTCCCAAGAAAAAAAATCGGCTCCCTCGAAGTCACCCAAAAATGGCAGATTTGTGCGTGTTTTGTAGCGCCTACACATCCGCGTCTCTTGGGTCGTGTGGTGCACCAACTACTTGGGACTTGGGCTGTGTAGTCCTTGTAGTAGTGGCTAACTAGCCCTACAGGGGCTTGATCTAATGTGAACCACATGCAGCGAATGGAGCGTTTCTATAGTCGGCAAAGATACGCGAATATCATGCGATTTATGAGAAATTCAGCTGAATCAGACTTGTAGAATAATGAAGTCAACAAGATATATCTACGAGGGATTTGTCAATAGTGAAGAGGATGTGGAGAATCAAGCAATGGAAATGTTGGCCACAAGTGGGAGCTAGGGATAAGATGCTCAAAATTGAGATTAAATTTAATAAACATGAGATTAGTGAGATGAGAAAAGATTAATGTGGTCTAAGGCTAAGCTAATAGAGCAACTCATGAGGAGAGACGTGGCTCTGATACCATGTCAAAAGATTGGACATGAATCCATGTGATGAATTGTGATTAAAAAATACTAATCGTATAGTGGGTGTAGCCTAATTAACAACATAATGAAACTCCTAATGATTTGGTCTAATGATTTAATCAAGCTTGAATCAAGCACAATTAGGTTACAAGATGGAAACTTGTACTCATAGAGAGGCTTAAGAGTTTCTTGTTTTCATTGCTTAGAAATGACTCTTTTTATATGAGGAGGGCACACCTCTTACAAATATGCTCATGTGGGATAATGTCCAAGTGTGATGTGGCTGCATGCTCTTGATCCTGGTCATATGCTTATACCTTGCTCTCAATGACACCACAAATTTCAGCATTTTTTGACATCACCCTATATTTAGGGAAGCTGTAACTAGGTAACCTACATAGCTACCCACTACTTTGGAAACTATGTTGAGAATGATTGTTCACTTCAACATAAGAAGAACACATAAGACTTAGCTAACTTAAAAAGAACACATAAGGCATAGCCAACATAATAAGGACACATAAGACATAGCCATTGGGAAAAAATTCACGAGACTCTTCCAAAGACAAATCAACCAAGGTTAAATGAAAACTTATTAAAATGATTGTTAGTGGTCACATGAAGACATTATCCATTAGGGCATACACATATTGGACATTATAACATGTATATTGTTCATTTAACCTTAGTCTAATGCACATCTCTTTTCATGGTGGAGTTATGATTGTTAGTGGTCAGATGAAGACATTATCCATTAGGGCATACACATATTGGACATTATAACATGTATATTGTTCATTTAACCTTAGTCTAATGCACATCTCTTTTCATGGTGGAGTTATAACTCCTCTATTATCTTGTATCAGGCACGACACAACAATGAAAAAAGCAATACAAGCAATATACAGTAGCAATGGCAATCAATCTCTATCTCTCTCTATTGTTTGACCTTAATGTGTGCATTCGCAATGCAACGTGTTCTCAGCATATTGGGTTTACCTATTACACTTGGCGATCCTGCTGGTACCCTTCGCATCTCCCAACCATAATGATAATGGGGTGCCTTCGATCTTCCTCGCTCTAATCAATGGAGTCTTGGGGCGCATGCATCAGGCGAAACCTCTCATGGTGAACAAATGGCAGTCCGATGACGATGTCTTTTCATGGTGAGCAAAATAATTGTTGATCCTCGTTGGTGTTGGAGAAGGCGATTGATATTTCATGTAAAAGATGCAGAGTCGAATCGCTAATTGCAATTCTGTGTGTCGAGGAAATCTGGAGGTTGCCATGCCGTGGGTTGATGGCTAGCAACAATACCAGTAGCGCTGCAGCGGATCCATTGTTTCCGGTAGCACACATCCGCCAGACGCTTTGGATCCGGCAGCGGATCCATTGTTTCCGGTAGCACACATCCGCCAGACGCTTTGGATCCGGCACACGCAATCCACCACCCCACTCTCAAATCTGGGTGGAAGCCCACAGGTGAGCCGGCGTGTAGGAGACAAGCCAAGCGGAGTGTCCGCTTGTGATGATGAAGCTGACCTAGGAGGGTAATGATGCTGATGCAATTTGACGTCAACTTATTCGCTTGTGCCGCGGCGTCATACGGAATCCGACAGTTTCATGCTAATGAAGGTCCGTAGAGCAGACGTGCTACGGAGGCCATCCGCCGCGACTGCAAACCTGACGGACATATGGAGCAACGTCGCCGGAGTGGGGTTGCTGGTCGTCACAGCAGTTGTAAGCATCTCCTTGCAGGTGTACGCTGGTGGCCGTCTCTATGGTTATGATTTTGATGAGGTCTTGCAAAGCGGTTGAAGCGTGCAATGAAGATGATGAAGCCTTTCTGGCGATGATGGGTTCCCGTCGACGCCGAGGTAGCACTGGTGATGGGCTTTTTGCAACCTTGCTTCCTGATTGGTATGATGCCGAGTGCGGTGAATTCTCTGTGTGAATTTGCCGCTTTTGCAGCGATAGGGGACATGAGAAGGTGCAGTCCTCGATTCGGCCGTGCTCATATTGTCAACAGGTAGTACATCGTTCCAAGCATTGCCACAAGGAGTTGGAGGATGAGTTTGACCATGTTGCACACGCCATATCTCTTAAGAAGTTGCATCATGCTCGAGCCAACGTGGAGAATTTTCATGAGTAACTGTTGGTGGATAAAGCATGGGCATGGCATCAAATGCATTGATGTGGGGATGCACTCACTATTTCTAATTTGAGGCATGTAGATGCTTTGAAGCACAAGATGATTCATTTATATGCAATCTTAGCTCAAACACTACAAGGAAAAGCGACCATAGGCGTGTTTATAGACGCGTTTTGATAACGTGGTTTAAAATATTACGGGTGCGTTTATAAGCGCGTCTACCGAACATGCGTCTATATACACGTCATAAACGCATTTATACTCGCATCTATAAGCACATCTATATCAGTATAAATACGCTTATAGACGCGCGTATAGATGCGTTTATAGCCTCCATTATAGACGCACATATACACGTGCTCTGGAATTTAAAAAAAATTCCAGAGAGCTGCGTGTGCAGATGTACAGCTGCATTTTGTGCATATGCAGCTGTATTTTCTACACAGGCAGCTCTGATTAAAGAAGATGAGAAATTATATTTTATATTAAAAAATTTATCCATACATGATCGTAGCCACATAAGGCTTGAATAAAAACATAGATACATAAAGAAGATGAAAAATTTCATCTTATATCCAAGAAGTTGTCCATACATGATGGTAGCCACATGAGGCTTGAAAAAAAAAACATAGTTACATAAACCAAAACTATACATGAAGAAAAACTAGTGAGCGACTTCTCGGAGAAGTCATCACTCTCCGAGTCATCTTGTCCACCTTGTGCCTACACAAAGTGAAGATATATATAAATAAAAATAGAAAGTATTATAAAGGTCGAAATATGTTTTGTAAATAAAAATAAAAAGTATCATCTGCATTGGTGTTCTCCTTGCTCGATTGTATTGTTCGTCGGAGATGATCCCTTCATCGTGTAGGTAATCCCATGTATCTCCTCTATTGTGGCGAGACGATGGTAGCCAGTCTCTGCTGGGTTAGGATCTCTACCCACAATGTCACGCTACATCACAAGACAAACATTATAACATAACTCAAATAGAGAGAATACAAAGAAAAGACATGAAGCTGCATATACAAACTCAGCCTCCCATGATGCACGACCTCCAGATCTGAAGTGCGACGATCCATATCGCTCCATTTGTACTTGGTGCACTTCTCTTTGTTTGCTGGTTCACTACTCCTTCTAAGAGCTCCTTCTTGGCTTTCTTCCACTCGCCCTTATGAGCAGTAGATGGCTTACCATGTCCATTTTGACTGGCATTCCTCCTTTGCATGTCTCCTTACTAGAGACCTCCTATTCTTAAGTATGTCTTTGATTTTGTGTCGCGTCCATCTACTGTTAAACCTTTAGTCTCGTGAGGATTAGGATACTTCTTGTGGTTGGACAGCTTCAATGCAATCATCCACTAAGCTCTCCCTTTGCTGCTTAAAATGTATAAAGCAGTCTTTATAGTGTACAAAAACTACGTGGTGTAAGTAGTTTACCATCTCCTTCTTCCCACGAGAGTCATCAACTATGCCACCCATATCTGTGATATCATAATATGATATATCACCATGATGTGGTGGTGACTCTGAAGAACTATCCCACCCCCAAAGCACTGCCCTAGGCATCCTCTATCTCCTCTATCTCCTCTACCTCCACTCTCAGTGCTAGTGCGGCGTGAGGTAGTACGACTGCCACTATCTCCACGACTGCCCTCCCTACGATGACGACTACCACTCTCATGAGAGCCATGATAACTGTGAGGTGTCACATCTCCTGAAGGTGGAGGTGTAGGAGATGATGTAGCACTAACTAGGGCTGACGGATGAGGGGTGAATGTAAAGGCAGGTGAAGTGCTTGGCAAGGGTAAAGTGCCCGGAAAGAGACTCTATTGGGCTGTGGGCGGCGGACCTAATGGTAAAGGGGTGCCTGCTGCATAGGCTACCAACTGCTCGAGGGTGGGAGTATAGCAAAAGATGCCCTCTACCTTCCTAGCAAACCGTCATTGAGACTCGATGAGAGCCTCAACCTGTGGATCTGTGTGGTGGGACAAGAGGATGAGGACCCATGCCACATCTATACAAACAAAGAGAATATTAAAAAAATATTAAGCCTCATGAAAGCTAGAGAAGCCTTATGCAAGTATTATGTTTAAAGTACTATGCATAAGCTTAAAACACTATGCATTATGTTTAATAAGCTTAAAACACTATGCATTATGTTTAAAGAACTATAAGTTATGCAAGCCATTACACAAGCTTTGCATAAAGCATTATGTTTAATAAGCTTAAAACACTATGCATTATGTTTAAAGAACTATAAGTTATGCAAGCCATTACACAAGCTTTGCATAAAGCATTATGCATAAGGCCTCATGCATAAAGCATGCAAGAGGCCTTATGCATAAAGCTATGCATGAGGCCTTAAGCATAAAGCTTATGCATAAGGCTTATGTATAAAGCACTATGCATGAGGCCTTAAGCATAAAACTATGCATTAAAGCACTATGCATGAGGCCTTAAGCATAAAACTATGCATGAGACCTTATGCATAAGGCTTATGCATAAAGTACTATGCATAAGGCCTTAAGCATAAAGCTATGCACGAGGCCTTAAGAATAAAACTATACATAAGGCCTTATGCATAAGGCCTCATGAGGCCTTAAGAATAAAACTATGCATAAAGTACTATGTATAAGGCCTCATGAGGCCTTAAGAATAAAACTATGCATAAAGTACTATGCATAAGGCCTTAAACATGAGGCCTTAAGAATAAAACTATGCATGAGGCCTTATGCATAAAGCTATGCATGAGGCCTTAAGCATAAAACTATGCATGAGGCCTTATGCATAAAGCATGCATGAGCATTATGCATAAAGCTTATGCGCAAACCTACGAAACAAATCCCCAGCACCCAAGGGTGTGATAATAATAGAGGAAAGATATGAAAGCACTTACCTCTTTTTCGTGACGTTGAAAGAGAGGATTAGAGGACCTACAAAACCAACAAAAGGGTGAGGAAAAGATTAGTAATGCAAATATACAAAAGCTTATGCAAGCTATGCCGCTATGCAAGCCCCTTACAAGCCCTAAGCCTTATGCAAGCTATGCTAAAGCTTATGCATAAAGCATGCGTGAGGCCTTATGCATGAAGCTTTAAGAATAATGCTTTATGCATGAGGCCTTATGCATAATAAAGCTTTAAGCATAATGCTTTATGCATGAGGCCTTATGCATAAAGTATTATGCATAAGGCTTATGCATAAAGCACTATGCATAAGGCCTTAAGCATGAGGCCTTAAGCATAAAAGTATGCATGAGGCCTTATGCATAAAGCATGCATGAGGCCTTATGCATAAAGCTATGCATGAGGCCTTATGCATCATTAGGACATTTTGGAGGTCATTTGTAGGGCCTTGTAAGAAAATGATCGATTCTTATTTTCTCTCTCTAGAAAAAATCTTGAAATATTAAAATAAAGAGAATGTAAAAGTCATAAAAGTGTAGTCTCTAAGCCAGAGAGGTAAATTTTCTCCCAGGCGGCCATCTTGAAGTTCGTTGGAACCTTCTTTGAAGAGAAAATGGGGGAATTTCAAGTCCAATGACATCTTGGGTGACTTGAAGACCCTCAAGTGCTTATTTAATTGCAGCAAAGGGTCCAATGCAAAGTCTCCATGCCTTTACTGCATGGACTCCGCAAGGGTGATGGACTCTAAGTCATGGAGACGACCACCGAACAGAAAAAAAGTCAACTACTCCCAGCAAGACAAAAAGAGCTTTCAAGACAACTTTACAAAACAAGCGTTCAAAAAAGCATTCAGAGTTGCTTGGACTGACACCAACATTACACACTACATGGTATGTTTCTAGCTTACTGTTGTTTCCTAGCCCTCGATACTAAGTTACATTGTATGTTTTCTTATGCAGCATATTCTCTACAACCATATGCCTTACTTTAACAACAAGTATGGAGACTCGAGAAATCACACTATGGCTCGAAATGCATATTTCAGGTACACACAACATGGTGGTGAAAAAATAAGGCAAACAGCCTACAAGAAGTGTTCCAATGGTTCTATAGAAGGATACTACAACAACTACATGAAAAAGAAACCTTGAGGTCATGCAAACTGATGCAAACACTCAGACATATAGAAAGGAAGAGATTGAAGCGTTTCGAAGCATTTAAAAACTCAGATGCCATAGAAGCACAAAACAAATGGAGAGAACAAAAGATTTTTGTTAATCATCGTTAGACAGATAGATGTAACACATAAGTCTTTTACAATGTATCTTTCCATTCTAATGACTTTGGCAATTCCAATGAATCTAGCTTTTGTTTATATCTTAGTAAACGGTGTTTGCCATACTCTTCTAGTTCCTTTGGGTTCTCTATACCTAGAGACAATGTTACTACATCATATGTATGAAAGTAACCCCTCGGTTGCTGTGGATGACTCCGTCGGTCCTTGCTAGGGAACTTAAAGACAATCGCCACAAACACTATGGTTGGGGGAGAAGGGAGCGTGGATCCTCTCAGGGAAGTATACTCGCCAAGGATGAGTCGACCTCACTGGCTAGACATGCAAGACCTAGGCTCTACACTATCTACCGTGCTCTCCAACCACCACCTAGCACTGCAGTACCCCTACAGGCCTCTCACTCACACCACTCACACCTCACTCACCTCGCTCACACAAAGAGATAGACAAAACACCAAACAGATCACAACACTACCATCACAATACCAAAAAGGAGTGATACAAGGGAGACTCCACTCCGATAGAAGGACTGTGCTAGAACTCCAGGTGATACACTAGAGAGTGTCCTCGTCTATGTCCCCAACTGTCTCTCTGCTGCCCCAAGAGTGCTCCCCTTAACTCCTCCTTGGGTGTCCTCCTCCTCGGGTGGTGCTCAAGAGGATCTCTCCGTGCCTTGGGAAAGAGAGAGGGGAAAGGGAGAGGGGAAAGGAAGATGGTGCTCAGGATCTCAAAGAGGATCTCTCCCTGCCTTGGGAAAGGGAGAGGGGTGTTTCCTCCATGAGTGCCATCGGAGTTAGCCATGCACGCATGAGATGTCGAAGGGGACCAGCGGTCAGAGGGGTTGAAGAGCACTGGCGATCAGAGGGGCATCAGCGGCGGTGAGACGACGATGATTAGAGTCATCAGAGGGCACCGAGGGTCGGAGTGGTCGGAGCACACCGGCGGTCAGAGTGGTCGAAGCAGTCAGAGGGCACTGACGATTGGAGTGGTCGGAGCACACCAGCAGTGATGGCAGTTGGAGCGGTCGGAGTAGTCAGAGGGCACCGGCGGTTGGAGTGGTTAGAGCACACTAGCGGTGACGGTGGTCAGAGTCATCGGAGGGCACCAATGCGGTGACGGGGTGGTCAGAGTCATCAGAGGAGTGTGGAGGAACTCGCTTCCCGTCCACAAACTCAATTCACCATCCTGGTGAATGCCAAGAAAACACAAGCGAGCCTCCGAGAAAAACATCCGGCAACAAGCAGGCTGGCCAGGCACCTCATACAATGATCCTTCCAGGCAAACCTTCTGGAGAGATAAAAAATAAATAAAAATAAATCAACTAGGCTCCTGGGCAACTTCATCTAACGAGCTGTAGAAAAAAATGATTGAATAGGGAGCTTTTAGGCACTTCATCCAGCAAGCGATCACTAACTGTATTACCACTGTCATCCCCCGGGCAAAGCATCCGGCAGAAGGTTACCTCAACAAAAGCACAAAAACCAATCTAAACAATAATAATCACTGGCCACTTCGTCTGGGCAAAACTTCTAGCACCACGAAGTCCAGGCATACAAAGATACAAAATGGCCATGGCCATGGCCAGTACATAAAAGATCTGCTTCTCCTTAACAGAAAAGGTCCGCTTCTCCCAAGTATCATTAGCATGTGTCAAGGCAGCCTCACAAAGAACTTTTGCTGCATCAAGATTAAGTGAAGGCAGGGGAGGTACCCATTGTTTGCAGTGTACTGCATGCAAGTCCTCCCACCGGATGCATCAAATATGAGGACATTAGCTCCCCCTTCCACCACAGCTCAATGTAAGCTACTCTTCCATGCTTGCAAGCAAACATCAATGGCGTCTGTTTGTGACAATTCATTGCATCCACAATAGCCTTATTCTTCAAAAGCAGCCAAAGCACATCAGGTTGGCCATAGGAAGCTACATGGTGGAGAGGAGAGAGGGAGGTGGCACCAGTGAGAGAGAGGGGGCGCGGGGGTGGTGGGGCTAAGGCTTAAGGGTTAGGGATTCTTTTAAAATTTTAATGTGTTTTCTTCTTGGCGAGCATGGTTTGACAACAACGGCTGCTGCCGTGGGGAGCTGCTATAGATGTTGCTGCTGACTAATGACTATGGGTTCTTCTACAGATGTAGCCGTCTAGCTCTGCTGCACACCTGCAACTATGTTGCATGCTTAATGATTGTACTCTAGCTAAGCGCTGCTACAACCGCGAGCTATGCTCTCTAATGGCCACCCCCAGCCTCTTCTCTTTGCTTTGACGAAATCCACCAAGCACTACATCGACGGCCTTTGCTGCGCTTGAGAATGGCCACTGCTCGCTCTGCTCTCTGGTGATTCTAGCTCTGTCATGCTTTGATGTGCTCTCCGACGTCCACCACCAAGCTCGGGTTGCTCTGTTCTGTTGCTGACCTCTGGGCTCTACTCTCTGCTACACAATGTGATGACTTCTGCTCCTCTTCTCTCGGGGATGGCCACATGCTGCACTCAAGGTTCATGCCTGTTGTGCTTGACGGCCACCCCACAACCACCTTTCTCTTATGGGATAGCATCCGCCAACAACAAGGGCTACCGGGAGTGGTCGGTGAGGGGGGAGTGGGGGACCGGGTGAGAGTGAAGCAAGGGGGGGCCGTGAGGTGGAGACTCTTTGTCGTGTTCCTCTCTTCCAACTAGAAATAAATTCTCCTCAATTGTTGAAAGATACATCAAACCAACAGTGACTTTTGCTATGGTATACATGGCTAAGAAGAGTCACAATTGTAATCCACAATGTACCCCAAAGGGAGCCTTAAAAGCTACATCGGATACAAGCATATGGGATCTCCACATAGTATCAAAATTTAGCCATAATCCACAAAAAACCCTTGGTGCATGCAGTAGAATCTCTAGACAAAGGACTTAGTTGCTTTGAGCGGTATTGGAAGAGCCAGTAGCCCTTCGGCACCCCGCACCTTCCCAGTGGTGCAAGAACGAAGAACGAAAAGAGCAGCCAGAGTGAACTGCCCAAACGGCTCTGCACCTTTTGATTGCAATTGGGGGGGGTAGTGAAGGGGGCATGGGGAGTGAGAGCAAGGGAGGTCGGGTGAGTGGACGGTGAGGAAGAGGGGGGGTGGTGGGGTCGCAAAGAGAGAAGGGGGCAGGTGAATGGGGTCGCAAGAGAGAAGGGGGCAGGTGAGTGAGAAGGGGGGAGGGGGGGACGAGTGAGTTTGGGAGTTGACAGTGAGGAAGAGGGGGGCAATGGTCAATGATTGGGGAAAGGGGGGGGGGAGAGGAGTGGGCTTGGTCGAGGAGTGGGCTTGGTCGAGGAGGGGGGAGGCTCAGGTTGGAAGAGAGAGAGAGAGAGAGAGAGAGAGAGAGAGAGAGAATGAGAATGAGGGGAAGGGCTCGGTCAGTGGTTGGGGGAAAGAGATAAGGGGGTGACCGTGAGGTGATGCGGGGGGGATGGGCTGCGCACAGGGGGGGCCAGTGAGTTGGCTGCACAAGAGAGAGAGGGGGTAGGGTCGCCAAACGAGAGAGGGACGAGGGATGATGGTGAGGAGAGGGAAGGGACGGGTGGGGTCAGCGAGCGAGAGAGGGGGGGTGATAGTGAGAGAGGGAGGGAGAGAGGGGTTGAGAACTTGAGGTGAGAGGGGGGGCGATGGTCGGTGAGGGGGGGGTTTGGTCGGTGGGCTGGGGGAAGGGGTGAGAGGGTGGTCGGTGGATAGGGAGAGAGCGGGGGTCACGTTGTGTTGAAATATACAAGTGAATAGGGTGTGTGCGAGAACAAGCCCTTAGTAAGAGGCTGTAAAAGAGAATCTGTAAATGTGAGAGAAACTATAAAAAGGTGAGAAGTATCTACTGGGAGAGAATAAAGGGTAGCATGAGGAGATTTAGGAGGTGTAAAGATATTCTAGGAGAGGTGGAGAGAATCAAGCAAAAGAGGTGGAGTGAATCAAGGAGAAATCCGTGGGATTGGATGCTTGGTTGAAAACTCTATAAATTGAGGCATTGGCCTAATGAGAATTTGCTGGTTTTTGATTATCCATGCCTACATTAAGCTATCAGTTAATTGCTCACTAATCATATCTTAATTATTATCTAATCTCTTTTGTAATGATGTTGATTCTAGCATTTGATCCACCATAGCTCATCACATTGCTGCTGCAAATTTAACATGGTATCAGAGCCTAGCCTAGAATCCATCAATTTATGAGCCTCATGGCTCGCCTTTGAGAAAAATGAGCAATATTTCTTGGAGGGACAATCATTTGGAAGATGGCCTTGCGAGCTACATACCGGGCACCATGGACTCGTCTTGGGATCTTTGACCTTGAGCTGCTTAATATCCTTTCGGAGCGCTGCCACCACGGCCGCGTCCTCTTATTGTGACCTTTTGAAATCTTCAAGCTCCTTCTTAAGCTTGGCTACCTCGTCCATGGAAGCAATTGTAGAAGCTACCGTCGGGGCTAGAGGAACGATTGGAGGAGCCGAAGACATGCTAGGGATAATTGGGGGCCAAGAGGTACTATGCTCCGCCATGAGGCGAGCATTCTCCAGTTGTGTAGCTCTATCTTGGAAGTCTTGCAGGGTGCCTTGGGGTGGAAAAGTCTCTCTCATCTTCATCACCGTTTGAGTAGGGAGTGCTCGAAGCACCCATTGCTGTAGCATGTAGTTTCCAAGATCTTGGGGTAGCCGAGCGACAAAACCTTAGCTCTTGTGACAAGTTGGGCCATTGACTCCCCCGCCTTCATGGAGAGTTGGTTGAGCTCTTGAGTGATGAGGTCAAAGTAGTTCCCTAGCCAAAAGGTAGCCAAGAAATGTAGCCTGAATCCGAAAAGTCTGTACCACCGATCGGCACTTTCTTCCAGCATTGTCGGGAACAAGACCAAGCGTGCATCATCTCGGTTGAGACCTCTTGAGTCACACAGTGAGGAACTGCCACACATGGTCTTCCGCATCTTCAGTGATGGTACCTTTGAAGGTTGGTAGCTTAACTTGCACTCGGTTAAGGACAGTAGCCAATGGCTCTAGCCCTGGAGCTGCCATAAGGTTAGAAGAGGAAGATGCTGAGGGAAGAGTAAGGGAACGAGGAAGAACCCTAAGACTAGTTCGAAGAGGAGAATGAAGGGGTGAATCACCTCCAGAAGCTCTAGTCTTAGGGGGCATGCACAACACTCCTCTCACCAATATCAAAAATCACCAAAAAGAAAAAAATAACTATTTTTTTTTAGACTATCCTTGACGTCTAGGAGAGTCCCACCGTGATCGCCAAATTTTGTCTAAGCTGTGGATGACTCCGCCTGTTCTTGCTAGGAACTCGAAGACAACCGCCACAAACACTATGTTTGGGGGAGAAGGGAGTGTGGATCCTCTTAGGGAAGTATACCGACCAAGGATGAGTCGACCTCACTGGCTAGACATGCAAGACCTAGGCTCTACACTATCTACCATGCTCTCCGACCACCACTGAGCACCACAGTACCCCTACAAGCCTCTCACTCACACCACCCACACCACAGTACCCCTACAGGCCTCTCACTCACACCACCCACCACTCACACCTCACTCACCTCGCTCACATGAAGAGATAGACAAAACACCAAACAGAGCACAACACTACCATCACAATACCAAAAAGGAGCGATACAAGGGAGACTCCGCTCCGATAGAAGGACTGTGCTAGAACTCCAAGTGATACACCAGAGAGTGTCCTCTTCTATGTGAGTATGTCCCCGACTGTCTCTCTGCTGCCCCAAGAGTGCTCCCCTTAACTCCTCCTTGGGTGTCCTCCTCCTCGGGTGGTGCTCAAGAGGATCTCAAAGAGGATTTCTCTGTGCCTTGGGAAAGGGAGAGGGGAAAGGAAGATGGTGCTTAGGATCTCAAAGAGGATCTCTCCCTACCTTGGGAAAAGGAGATGGGTGTTGCCTCCATGAGTGCCATCAGAGTTGGCCATGCACATATGAGATATCGAAGGGGACCACCGGTCAGAGGGGTCGAAGAGCACTGGTGGTCGGAGGGCACCGACGGCGGTTGGAGGGCACCGGTGGTGACGGCAATTGGAGTCATCGGAGGGCACCGAGGGTC